>NC_072418.2:64034375-64345000 GCF_028858775.2 Pan troglodytes
ACAGATATTGGTGTAGATATTTCCATGTTTACACAGATTGCGGTGTAGATATTTCCATCTTTCTACAGACGGCATTGTAGATATTTCCATGTTTATTCAGATGGCGGTGTAGGTATTTCCATGTTTATATAGATGGTGGTGTAGATATTACAATGTTTATACAGATAGTGGTGTAGATATTTCCATGTTTATACAGATCGTGGTGTGGATATTTCCATGTTTATACAGATCGCGGTTTAGATATTTCCATGTTTATACAGATCGCGGTGTAGATATTTCCATGTTTATACAGATAGCGGTGTAGATATTTCCATGTTTATACAGATCGTGGTGAAGATATTTCCATGTTTATACAGATCGCGGTGTAGATATTTCCATGTTTATACAGATCGCGGTGTAGATATTTCCATGTTTATACAGATAGCGGTGTATATATTTCCATGTTTTTACAGATATTGGTGTAGATATTTCCATGTTTACACAGATTGCGGTGTAGATATTTCCATCTTTCTACAGATGGCATTGTAGATATTTCCATGATTATAGAGATGGCGGTGTAGATATTTCCATGTTTATACAGATAGCGGTGTAGATATTTCCATGTTTATACAGATCGTGGTGAAGATATTTCCATGTTTATACAGATCGCGGTGTAGATATTTCCATGTTTATACAGATCACGGTGTAGATATTTCCTTGTTTATACAAATAGCGGTGTAGTTATTTCCATGTTTATACCGATAGCGGTGTAAATATTTCCATGTATATACAGATGGCTGTGTAGATATTTCCATGTTTATACAGATGGCTGTGTAGATATTTCCATGTTTATACAGATGACTTTGTAGGTATTTCCATTTTTATACAGATGGCGTTGTAGATATTTCCATGTTTATAGAGATAGCTGTGCAGATACTTCCATGTTTATACAGATAGCGGTGTAGATATATCCATGTTTATACAGATCGCGGTGTAGATATTTCCATGTTTATGCAGATCGTGGTGTAGATATTTCGATGTTTATACAGATAGCGGTGTAGATATTTCCATGTTTTTACAGATATTGGTGTAGATATTTCCATGTTTACACAGATTGCGGTGTAGATATTTCCATCTTTCTACAGATGGCATTGTAGATATTTCCATGATTATACAGATGGCGGTGTAGATATTTCCATGTTTATATAGATGGTGGTGTAGATATTAACATGTTTATACAGATAGCGATGTAGATATTTCCATGTTTATACAGATCGTGGTGAAGCTATTTCCATGTTTATACAGATCGCGGTGTAGATATTTCCATGTTTATACAGATAACGGTGTAGATATTTCCATGTTTATACAGATCATGGTGAAGGTATTTCCATGTTTATACAGATAGCGGTGTAGATATTTCCATGTTTTTACAGATATTGGTGTAGATATTTCCATGTTTACACAGATTGCGGTGTAGATATTTCCATCTTTCTACTGATGGCATTGTAGATATTTCCATGTTTATACAGATGGCGGTGTAGATATTTCCATGTTTACATAGATGGTGGTGAAGATATTACAATGTTTATACAGATAGCGGTGTAGATATTTCCATGTTTATACAGATCGTGGTGAAGATATTTCCATGTTTATACAGACCGCGGTGTAGATATTTCCATGTTTATACAGATAGCGGTGTAGATATTTCCATGTTTATACAGATCGTGGTGAAGCTATTTCCATGTTTATACAGATCGCGGTGTAGATATTTCCATGTTTATACAGATAGCGGTGTAGATATATCCATGTTTATACAGATCGCAGTGTAGATATTTCCATGTTTATACAGATCGCGGTGTAATTTCCATGTTTATACAGATAGCGGTGTAGATATTTCCATGTTTTTACAGATATTGGTGTAGATATTTCCATGTTTACACAGATTGCGGTGTAGATATTTCCATCTTTCTACAGATGGCATTGTAGATATTTCCATCTTTATACAGATGGCGGTGTAGATATTTCCATGTTTATATAGATGGTGATGTAGATATTACCATGTTTATACAGATAGCGGTGTAGATATTTCCATATTTATACAGATCGTGGTGAAGATATTTCCATGATTATACAGATCGCGGTGTAGATATTTCCATGTTTATACAGATAGCGGTGTAGATATTTCCATGTTTTTACAGATATTGGTGTAGATATTTCCATGTTTACACAGATTGCGGTGTAGATATTTCCATCTTTCTACAGACGGCATTGTAGATATTTCCATGTTTATTCAGATGGCGGTGTAGGTATTTCCATGTTTATATAGATGGTGGTGTAGATATTACAATGTTTATACAGATAGTGGTGTAGATATTTCCATGTTTATACAGATCGTGGTGTGGATATTTCCATGTTTATACAGATCACGGTGTAGATATTTCCATGTTTATACAGATCGCGGTGTAGATATTTCCATGTTTATACAGATCGTGGTGTGGATATTTCCATGTTTATACAGATCGCGGTGCAGATATTTCCATGTTTATACAGATCGCGGTGTAGATATTTCCATGTTTATACAGATAGCGGTGTAGATACTTCCATGTTTATACAGATAGCGGTGTAGATATATCCATGTTTATACAGATCGCGGTGTAGATATTTCCATGTTTATGCAGATCGTGGTGTAGATATTTCGATGTTTATACAGATAGCGGTGTAGATATTTCCATGTTTTTACAGATATTGGTGTAGATATTTCCATGTTTACACAGATTGCGGTGTAGATATTTCCATGTTTATACAGATAGCGGTGTAGATATTTCCATGTTTATACAGATCGTGGTGAAGATATTTCCATGTTTATACAGATCGCGGTGTAGATATTTCCATGTTTATACAGATCGCGGTGTAGATATTTCCATGTTTATACAGATAGCGGTGAAGATATTTCCATGTTTATACAGATAGCGGTGTAGATATTTCCATGTTTATACAGATAGCGGTGTAGATATTTCCATGTTTTTACAGATATTGGTGTAGATATTTCCATGTTTACACAGATTGCGGTGTAGATATTTCCATCTTTCTACAGACGGCATTGTAGATATTTCCATGTTTATTCAGATGGCGGTGTAGGTATTTCCATGTTTATATAGATGGTGGTGTAGATATTACAATGTTTATACAGATAGTGGTGTAGATATTTCCATGTTTATACAGATCGTGGTGTGGATATTTCCATGTTTATACAGATCGCGGTTTAGATATTTCCATGTTTATACAGATCGCGGTGTAGATATTTCCATGTTTATACAGATAGCGGTGTAGATATTTCCATGTTTATACAGATCGTGGTGAAGATATTTCCATGTTTATACAGATCGCGGTGTAGATATTTCCATGTTTATACAGATCGCGGTGTAGATATTTCCATGTTTATACAGATAGCGGTGTATATATTTCCATGTTTTTACAGATATTGGTGTAGATATTTCCATGTTTACACAGATTGCGGTGTAGATATTTCCATCTTTCTACAGATGGCATTGTAGATATTTCCATGATTATAGAGATGGCGGTGTAGATATTTCCATGTTTATACAGATAGCGGTGTAGATATTTCCATGTTTATACAGATCGTGGTGAAGATATTTCCATGTTTATACAGATCGCGGTGTAGATATTTCCATGTTTATACAGATCACGGTGTAGATATTTCCTTGTTTATACAAATAGCGGTGTAGTTATTTCCATGTTTATACCGATAGCGGTGTAAATATTTCCATGTATATACAGATGGCTGTGTAGATATTTCCATGTTTATACAGATGGCTGTGTAGATATTTCCATGTTTATACAGATGACTTTGTAGGTATTTCCATTTTTATACAGATGGCGTTGTAGATATTTCCATGTTTATAGAGATAGCTGTGCAGATACTTCCATGTTTATACAGATAGCGGTGTAGATATATCCATGTTTATACAGATCGCGGTGTAGATATTTCCATGTTTATGCAGATCGTGGTGTAGATATTTCGATGTTTATACAGATAGCGGTGTAGATATTTCCATGTTTTTACAGATATTGGTGTAGATATTTCCATGTTTACACAGATTGCGGTGTAGATATTTCCATCTTTCTACAGATGGCATTGTAGATATTTCCATGATTATACAGATGGCGGTGTAGATATTTCCATGTTTATATAGATGGTGGTGTAGATATTAACATGTTTATACAGATAGCGATGTAGATATTTCCATGTTTATACTGATCGTGGTGAAGCTATTTCCATGTTTATACAGATCGCGGTGTAGATATTTCCATGTTTATACAGATAACGGTGTAGATATTTCCATGTTTATACAGATCATGGTGAAGGTATTTCCATGTTTATACAGATAGCGGTGTAGATATTTCCATGTTTTTACAGATATTGGTGTAGATATTTCCATGTTTACACAGATTGCGGTGTAGATATTTCCATCTTTCTACTGATGGCATTGTAGATATTTCCATGTTTATACAGATGGCGGTGTAGATATTTCCATGTTTACATAGATGGTGGTGAAGATATTACAATGTTTATACAGATAGCGGTGTAGATATTTCCATGTTTATACAGATCGTGGTGAAGATATTTCCATGTTTATACAGACCGCGGTGTAGATATTTCCATGTTTATACAGATAGCGGTGTAGATATTTCCATGTTTATACAGATCGTGGTGAAGCTATTTCCATGTTTATACAGATCGCGGTGTAGATATTTCCATGTTTATACAGATAGCGGTGTAGATATATCCATGTTTATACAGATCGCAGTGTAGATATTTCCATGTTTATACAGATCGCGGTGTAATTTCCATGTTTATACAGATAGCGGTGTAGATATTTCCATGTTTTTACAGATATTGGTGTAGATATTTCCATGTTTACACAGATTGCGGTGTAGATATTTCCATCTTTCTACAGATGGCATTGTAGATATTTCCATCTTTATACAGATGGCGGTGTAGATATTTCCATGTTTATATAGATGGTGATGTAGATATTACCATGTTTATACCGATAGCGGTGTAGATATTTCCATATTTATACAGATCGTGGTGAAGATATTTCCATGATTATACAGATCGCGGTGTAGATATTTCCATGTTTATACAGATAGCGGTGTAGATATTTCCATGTTTTTACAGATATTGGTGTAGATATTTCCATGTTTACACAGATTGCGGTGTAGATATTTCCATCTTTCTACAGACGGCATTGTAGATATTTCCATGTTTATTCAGATGGCGGTGTAGGTATTTCCATGTTTATATAGATGGTGGTGTAGATATTACAATGTTTATACAGATAGTGGTGTAGATATTTCCATGTTTATACAGATCGTGGTGTGGATATTTCCATGTTTATACAGATCACGGTGTAGATATTTCCATGTTTATACAGATCGCGGTGTAGATATTTCCATGTTTATACAGATCGTGGTGTGGATATTTCCATGTTTATACAGATCGCGGTGCAGATATTTCCATGTTTATACAGATCGCGGTGTAGATATTTCCATGTTTATACAGATAGCGGTGTAGATACTTCCATGTTTATACAGATAGCGGTGTAGATATATCCATGTTTATACAGATCGCGGTGTAGATATTTCCATGTTTATGCAGATCGTGGTGTAGATATTTCGATGTTTATACAGATAGCGGTGTAGATATTTCCATGTTTTTACAGATATTGGTGTAGATATTTCCATGTTTACACAGATTGCGGTGTAGATATTTCCATGTTTATACAGATAGCGGTGTAGATATTTCCATGTTTATACAGATCGTGGTGAAGATATTTCCATGTTTATACAGATCGCGGTGTAGATATTTCCATGTTTATACAGATCGCGGTGTAGATATTTCCATGTTTATACAGATAGCGGTGTATATATTTCCATGTTTTTACAGATATTGGTGTAGATATTTCCATGTTTACACAGATTGCGGTGTAGATATTTCCATCTTTCTACAGATGGCATTGTAGATATTTCCATGATTATAGAGATGGCGGTGTAGATATTTCCATGTTTATACAGATAGCGGTGTAGATATTTCCATGTTTATACAGATCGTGGTGAAGATATTTCCATGTTTATACAGATCGCGGTGTAGATATTTCCATGTTTATACAGATCACTGTGTAGATATTTCCTTGTTTATACAAATAGCGGTGTAGTTATTTCCATGTTTATACAGATAGCGGTGTAAATATTTCCATGTATATACAGATGGCTGTGTAGATATTTCCATGTTTATACAGATGGCTGTGTAGATATTTCCATGTTTATACAGATGACTTTGTAGGTATTTCCATTTTTATACAGATGGCGTTGTAGATATTTCCATGTTTATAGAGATAGCTGTGCAGATACTTCCATGTTTATACAGATAGCGGTGTAGATATATCCATGTTTATACAGATCGCGGTGTAGATATTTCCATGTTTATGCAGATCGCGGTGTAGATATTTCGATGTTTATACAGATAGCGGTGTAGATATTTCCATGTTTTTACAGATATTGGTGTAGATATTTCCATGTTTACACAGATTGCGGTGTAGATATTTCCATCTTTCTACAGATGGCATTGTAGATATTTCCATGATTATACAGATGGCGGTGTAGATATTTCCATGTTTATATAGATGGTGGTGTAGATATTAACATGTTTATACAGATAGCGATGTAGATATTTCCATGTTTATACAGATCGTGGTGAAGCTATTTCCATGTTTATAGAGATCGCGGTGTAGATATTTCCATGTTTATACAGATAACGGTGTAGATATTTCCATGTTTATACAGATCGTGGTGAAGATATTTCCATGTTTATACAGATAGCGGTGTAGATATTTCCATGTTTTTACAGATATTGGTGTAGATATTTCCATGTTTACACAGATTGCGGTGTAGATATTTCCATCTTTCTACTGATGGCATTGTAGATATTTCCATGTTTATACAGATGGCGGTGTAGATATTTCCATGTTTACATAGATGGTGGTGAAGATATTACAATGTTTATACAGATAGCGGTGTAGATATTTCCATGTTTATACAGATCGTGGTGAAGATATTTCCATGTTTATACAGACCGCGGTGTAGATATTTCCATGTTTATACAGATAGCGGTGTAGATATTTCCATGTTTATACAGATCGTGGTGAAGCTATTTCCATGTTTATACAGATCGCGGTGTAGATATTTCCATGTTTATACAGATAGCGGTGTAGATATATCCATGTTTATACAGATCGCAGTGTAGATATTTCCATGTTTATACAGATCGCGGTGTAATTTCCATGTTTATACAGATAGCGGTGTAGATATTTCCATGTTTTTACAGATATTGGTGTAGATATTTCCATGTTTACACAGATTGCGGTGTAGATATTTCCATCTTTCTACAGATGGCATTGTAGATATTTCCATCTTTATACAGATGGCGGTGTAGATATTTCCATGTTTATATAGATGGTGATGTAGATATTACCATGTTTATACAGATAGCGGTGTAGATGTTTCCATATTTATACAGATCGTGGTGAAGATATTTCCATGATTATACAGATCGCGGTGTAGATATTTCCATGTTTATACAGATAGCGGTGTAGATATTTCTATGTTTATACAAATCGTGGTGAAGATATGTCCATGTTTATACAGATAGCGGTGTAGATATTTCCATGTTTTTACAGATATTGGTGTAGATATTTCCATGTTTACACAGATTGCGGTGTAGATATTTCCATCTTTCTACAGACGGCATTGTAGATATTTCCATGTTTATTCAGATGGCGGTGTAGGTATTTCCATGTTTATATAGATGGTGGTGTAGATATTACAATGTTTATACAGATAGTGGTGTAGATATTTCCATGTTTATACAGATCGTGGTGTGGATATTTCCATGTTTATACAGATCACGGTGTAGATATTTCCATGTTTATACAGATCGCGGTGTAGATATTTCCATGTTTATACAGATCGCGGTGTGGATATTTCCATGTTTATACAGATCGCGTTGCAAATATTTCCATGTTTATTCAGATCGCGGTGCAGATATTTCCATGTTTATACAGATAGCGGTGTAGATACTTCCATGTTTATACAGATAGCGGTGTAGATATATCCATGTTTATACAGAACGCGGTGTAGATATTTCCATGTTTATGCAGATCGCGGTGTAGATATTTCGATGTTTATACAGATAGCGGTGTAGATATTTCCATGTTTTTACAGATATTGGTGTAGATATTTCCATGTTTACACAGATTGCGGTGTAGATATTTCCATGTTTATACAGATAGCGGTGTAGATATTTCCATGTTTATACAGATCGTGGTGAAGATATTTCCATGTTTATACAGATCGCGGTGTAGATATTTCCATGTTTATACAGATCGCGGTGTAGATATTTCCATGTTTATACAGATAGCGGTGTATATATTTCCATGTTTTTACAGATATTGGTGTAGATATTTCCATGTTTACACAGATTGCGGTGTAGATATTTCCATCTTTCTACAGATGGCATTGTAGATATTTCCATGATTATAGAGATGGCGGTGTACATATTTCCATGTTTATACAGATAGCGGTGTAGATATTTCCATGTTTATACAGATCGTGGTGAAGATATTTCCATGTTTATAGAGATCGCGGTGTAGATATTTCCATGTTTATACAGATCACGGTGTAGATATTTCCTTGTTTATACAAATAGCGGTGTAGTTATTTCCATGTTTATATAGATAGCGGTGTAAATATTTCCATGTATATACAGATGGCTGTGTAGATATTTCCATGTTTATACAGATGGCTGTGTAGATATTTCCATGTTTATACAGATGACTTTGTAGGTATTTCCATTTTTATACAGATGGCGTTGTAGATATTTCCATGTTTATAGAGATAGCTGTGCAGATACTTCCATGTTTATACAGATAGCGGTGTAGATATATCCATGTTTATACAGATCGCGGTGTAGATATTTCCATGTTTATGCAGATCGCGGTGTAGATATTTCGATGTTTATACAGATAGCGGTGTAGATATTTCCATGTTTTTACAGATATTGGTGTAGATATTTCCATGTTTACACAGATTGCGGTGTAGATATTTCCATCTTTCTACAGATGGCATTGTAGATATTTCCATGATTATACAGATGGCGGTGTAGATATTTCCATGTTTATATAGATGGTGGTGTAGATATTAACATGTTTATACAGATAGCGATGTAGATATTTCCATGTTTATACAGATCGTGGTGAAGCTATTTCCATGTTTATACAGATCGCGGTGTAGATATTTCCATGTTTATACAGATAGCGGTGTAGATATATCCATGTTTATACAGATCGCAGTGTAGATATTTCCATGTTTATACAGATCGCGGTGTAATTTCCATGTTTATACAGATAGCGGTGTAGATATTTCCATGTTTTTACAGATATTGGTGTAGATATTTCCATGTTTACACAGATTGCGGTGTAGATATTTCCATCTTTCTACAGATGGCATTGTAGATATTTCCATCTTTATACAGATGGCGGTGTAGATATTTCCATGTTTATATAGATGGTGATGTAGATATTACCATGTTTATACAGATAGCGGTGTAGATGTTTCCATATTTATACAGATCGTGGTGAAGATATTTCCATGATTATACAGATCGCGGTGTAGATATTTCCATGTTTATACAGATAGCGGTGTAGATATTTCTATGTTTATACAAATCGTGGTGAAGATATGTCCATGTTTATACAGATAGCGGTGTAGATATTTCCATGTTTTTACAGATATTGGTGTAGATATTTCCATGTTTACACAGATTGCGGTGTAGATATTTCCATCTTTCTACAGACGGCATTGTAGATATTTCCATGTTTATTCAGATGGCGGTGTAGGTATTTCCATGTTTATATAGATGGTGGTGTAGATATTACAATGTTTATACAGATAGTGGTGTAGATATTTCCATGTTTATACAGATCGTGGTGTGGATATTTCCATGTTTATACAGATCACGGTGTAGATATTTCCATGTTTATACAGATCGCGGTGTAGATATTTCCATGTTTATACAGATCGCGGTGTGGATATTTCCATGTTTATACAGATCGCGTTGCAAATATTTCCATGTTTATTCAGATCGCGGTGCAGATATTTCCATGTTTATACAGATAGCGGTGTAGATACTTCCATGTTTATACAGATAGCGGTGTAGATATATCCATGTTTATACAGAACGCGGTGTAGATATTTCCATGTTTATGCAGATCGCGGTGTAGATATTTCGATGTTTATACAGATAGCGGTGTAGATATTTCCATGTTTTTACAGATATTGGTGTAGATATTTCCATGTTTACACAGATTGCGGTGTAGATATTTCCATGTTTATACAGATAGCGGTGTAGATATTTCCATGTTTATACAGATCGTGGTGAAGATATTTCCATGTTTATACAGATCGCGGTGTAGATATTTCCATGTTTATACAGATCGCGGTGTAGATATTTCCATGTTTATACAGATAGCGGTGTATATATTTCCATGTTTTTACAGATATTGGTGTAGATATTTCCATGTTTACACAGATTGCGGTGTAGATATTTCCATCTTTCTACAGATGGCATTGTAGATATTTCCATGATTATAGAGATGGCGGTGTACATATTTCCATGTTTATACAGATAGCGGTGTAGATATTTCCATGTTTATACAGATCGTGGTGAAGATATTTCCATGTTTATAGAGATCGCGGTGTAGATATTTCCATGTTTATACAGATCACGGTGTAGATATTTCCTTGTTTATACAAATAGCGGTGTAGTTATTTCCATGTTTATATAGATAGCGGTGTAAATATTTCCATGTATATACAGATGGCTGTGTAGATATTTCCATGTTTATACAGATGGCTGTGTAGATATTTCCATGTTTATACAGATGACTTTGTAGGTATTTCCATTTTTATACAGATGGCGTTGTAGATATTTCCATGTTTATAGAGATAGCTGTGCAGATACTTCCATGTTTATACAGATAGCGGTGTAGATATATCCATGTTTATACAGATCGCGGTGTAGATATTTCCATGTTTATGCAGATCGCGGTGTAGATATTTCGATGTTTATACAGATAGCGGTGTAGATGTTTCCATGTTTTTACAGATATTGGTGTAGATATTTCCATGTTTACACAGATTGCGGTGTAGATATTTCCATCTTTCTACAGATGGCATTGTAGATATTTCCATGATTATACAGATGGCGGTGTAGATATTTCCATGTTTATATAGATGGTGGTGTAGATATTAACATGTTTATACAGATAGCGATGTAGATATTTCCATGTTTATACAGATCGTGGTGAAGCTATTTCCATGTTTATACAGATCGCGGTGTAGATATTTCCATGTTTATACAGATAACGGTGTAGATATTTCCATGTTTATACAGATCGTGGTGAAGATATTTCCATGTTTATACAGATAGCGGTGTAGATATTTCCATGTTTTTACAGATATTGGTGTAGATATTTCCATGTTTACACAGATTGCGGTGTAGATATTTCCATCTTTCTACTGATGGCATTGTAGATATTTCCATGTTTATACAGATGGCGGTGTAGATATTTCCATGTTTACATAGATGGTGGTGAAGATATTACAATGTTTATACAGATAGCGGTGTAGATATTTCCATGTTTATACAGATCGTGGTGAAGATATTTCCATGTTTATACAGACCGCGGTGTAGATATTTCCATGTTTATACAGATAGCGGTGTAGATATTTCCATGTTTATACAGATCGTGGTGAAGCTATTTCCATGTTTATACAGATCGCGGTGTAGATATTTCCATGTTTATACAGATAGCGGTGTAGATATATCCATGTTTATACAGATCGCAGTGTAGATATTTCCATGTTTATACAGATCGCGGTGTAATTTCCATGTTTATACAGATAGCGGTGTAGATATTTCCATGTTTTTACAGATATTGGTGTAGATATTTCCATGTTTACACAGATTGCGGTGTAGATATTTCCATCTTTCTACAGATGGCATTGTAGATATTTCCATCTTTATACAGATGGCGGTGTAGATATTTCCATGTTTATATAGATGGTGATGTAGATATTACCATGTTTATACAGATAGCGGTGTAGATGTTTCCATATTTATACAGATCGTGGTGAAGATATTTCCATGATTATACAGATCGCGGTGTAGATATTTCCATGTTTATACAGATAGCGGTGTAGATATTTCCATGTTTATACAAATCGTGGTGAAGATATTTCCATGTTTATACAGATAGCGGTGTAGATATTTCCATGTTTATACAAATCGTGGTGAAGATATTTCCATGTTTATACAGATAGCGGTGTAGATATTTCCATATTTATACAGATCGTGGTGAAGATATTTCCATGATTATACAGATCGCGGTGTAGATATTTCCATGTTTATACAGATAGCGGTGTAGATATTTCCATGTTTATACAAATCGTGGTGAAGATATTTCCATGTTTATACAGATAGCGGTGTAGATATTTCCATGTTTTTACAGATATTGGTGTAGATATTTCCATGTTTACGCAGATTGCGGTGTAGATATTTCCATCTTTCTACAGACGGCATTGTAGATATTTCCATGTTTATTCAGATGGCGGTGTAGGTATTTCCATGTTTATATAGATGGTGGTGTAGATATTACAATGTTTATACAGATAGTGGTGTAGATATTTCCATGTTTATACAGATCGTGGTGTGGATATTTCCATGTTTATACAGATCACGGTGTAGATATTTCCATGTTTATACAGATCGCGGTGTAGATATTTCCATGTTTATACAGATCGTGGTGTGGATATTTCCATGTTTATACAGATCGCGGTGCAGATATTTCCATGTTCATACAGATCGCGGTGTAGATATTTCCATGTTTATACAGATAGCGGTGTAGATAATTCCATGTTTATACAGATAGCGGTGTAGATATATCCATGTTTATACAGATCGCGGTGTAGATATTTCCATGTTTATGCAGATCGCGGTGTAGATATTTCGATGTTTATACAGATAGCGGTGTAGATATTTCCATGTTTTTACAGATATTTGTGTAGATATTTCCATGTTTACACAGATTGCGGTGTAGATATTTCCATCTTTCTACAGAAGGCATTGTAGATATTTCCATGATTATACAGATGGCGGTGTAGATATTTCCATGTTTATATAGATGGTGGTGTAGATATTAACATGTTTATACAGATAGCGATGTAGATATTTCCATGTTTATACAGATCGTGGTGAAGCTATTTCCATGTTCATACTGATCGCGGTGTAGATATTTCCATGTTTATACAGATAACGGTGTAGATATTTCCATGTTTATACAGATCGTGGTGAAGATATTTCCATGTTTATACAGATAGCGGTGTAGATATTTCCATGTTTTTACAGATATTGGTGTAGATATTTCCATGTTTACACAGATTGCGGTGTAGATATTTCCATCTTTCTACTGATGGCATTGTAGATATTTCCATGTTTATACAGATGGCGGTGTAGATATTTCCATGTTTACATAGATGGTGGTGAAGATATTACAATGTTTATACAGATAGTGGTGTAGATATTTCCATGTTTATACAGATCGTGGTGAAGATATTTCCATGTTTATACAGACCGCGGTGTAGATATTTCCATGTTTATACAGATAGCGGTGTAGATATTTCCATGTTTATACAGATCGTGGTGAAGCTATTTCCATGTTTATACAGATCGCGGTGTAGATATTTCCATGTTTATACAGATAGCGGTGTAGATATATCCATGTTTATACAGATCGCAGTGTAGATATTTCCATGTTTATACAGATCGTGGTGTAATTTCCATGTTTATACAGATAGCGGTGTAGATATTTCCATGTTTTTACAGATATTGGTGTAGATATTTCCATGTTTACACAGATTGCGGTGTAGATATTTCCATCTTTCTACAGATGGCATTGTAGATATTTCCATCTTTATACAGATGGCGGTGTAGATATTTCCATGTTTATATAGATGGTGATGTAGATATTACCATGTTTATACAGATAGCGGTGTAGATATTTCCATATTTATACAGATCGTGGTGAAGATATTTCCATGTTTATACAGATCGCAGTGTAGATATTTCCATGTTTATACAGATAGCGGTGTAGATATTTCCATGTTTATACAAATCGTGGTGAAGATATTTCCATGTTTATACAGATAGCGGTGTAGATATTTCCATGTTTTTACAGATATTGGTGTAGATATTTCCATGTTTACACAGATTGCGGTGTAGATATTTCCATCTTTCTACAGACGGCATTGTAGATATTTCCATGGTTATTCAGATGGCGGTGTAGGTATTTCCATGTTTATATAGATGGTGGTGTAGATATTACAATGTTTATACAGATAGTGGTGTAGATATTTCCATGTTTATACAGATCGTGGTGTGGATATTTCCATGTTTATACAGATCGCGGTGTAGATATTTCCATGTTTATACAGATCGCGGTGTAGATATTTCCATGTTCATACAGATCGCGGTGTAGATATTTCCATGTTTATACAGATAGCGGTGTATATATTTCCATGTTTTTACAGATATTGGTGTAGATATTTCCATGTTTACACAGATTGCGGTGTAGATATTTCCATCTTTCTACAGATGGCATTGTAGATATTTCCATGATTATAGAGATGGCGGTGTAGATATTTCCATGTTTATACAGATAGCGGTGTAGATATTTCCATGTTTATACAGATCACGGTGTACATATTTCCATGTTTATACAGATCATGTTGTAGTTATTTCCATGTTTATACAGATCGCGGTGTTGATATTACCATGTTTACAAGGATAGAGTTGCAAATATTTCCACATTTATGCAGATATCGGTTTAGTTATTAGCATGTTTATACAGATAGCGGTGTAGATATTTCCATGTATAAACAGATGTCTGTGTATATATTTCCATGTTTAAACAGATGGCGGTGTAGATATTTCCTTGTTTATACAAATAGCGGTGTAGTTATTTCCATGTTTATACAGATCACGGTGTAGATATTTCCTTGTTTATACAAATAGCGGTGTAGTTATTTCCATGTTTATACAGATAGCGGTGTAGATATTTCCTTGTTTCTACAAATAGCGGTGTAGATATTTCCATGTTTATACAGATCACGGTGTAGATATTTCCTTGTTTATAAAAATAGCGGAGTAGTTATTTCCATGTTTATACAGATAGCGGTGTAGATATTTCCATGTATATACAGATGGCTGTGTAGATATTTCCATGTTTATACAGAAATCTGTGTACATATTTCCATGTTTATAAAGATGACTTTGTAGGTATTTCCATGTTTATACAGATGGCTGTGTAGATATTTCCATGTTTATACAGATGACTTTGTAGGTATTTCCATTTTTATACAGATGGCGGTGAACATATTTCCATGTTTATAGAGATAGCTGTGTAGATATTTCCATGTTTTTACAAATAGCAGTGTAGATATCTCCATGTTTATACAGAACGCGGTGTAGATATTTCCATGTTTATACAGATCGCGGTGTAGATATTTCCATGTTTATACAGATAGCGGTGTAGATATTTCCATGTTTTTACAGATATTGGTGTAGATATTTCCATGTTTACACAGATTGCGGTGTAGATATTTCCAACTTTCTACAGATGGCATTGTAGATGTTTCCATGTTTATACAGATGGCGGTGTAGATATTTCCATGTTTATATAGATGGTGGTGTAGATATTACCATGTTTATACAGATAGCGGTGTAGATATTTCCATGTTTATACAGATGGCGGTGTAGATATTTCCATGTTTATATAGATGGTGGTGTAGATATTACCATGTTTATACAGATAGCGGTGTAGATATTTCCATGTTTATACAGATCGTGGTGAAGCTATTTCCATGTTTATACGGATCGCGGTGTAGATATTTCCATGTTTATACAGATAACGGTGTAGATATTTCCATGTTTATTCAGATCGTGGTGAAGGTATTTCCATGTTTATACAGATAGCGGTGTAGATATTTCCATGTTTTTACAGATATTGGTGTAGATATTTCTATGTTTACACAGATTGCGGTGTAGATATTTCCATCTTTCTACAGATGGCATTGTAGATATTTCCATGTTTATACAGATGGCGGTGTGGATATTTCCATGTTTATATAGATGGTGGTGTAGATATTACAATGTTTATACAGATACCGGTGTAGATATTTCCATGTTTATACAGATTGTGGTGAAGATATTTCCATGTTTATACAGATCGCGGTGTAGATATTTCCATGTTTATACAGATAGCGGTGTAGATATTTCCATGTTTATACAGATCGTGGTGAAGCTATTTCCATGTATATACAGATCGCGGTGTAGATATTTCCATGTTTATACAGATCACGGTGTAGATATTTCCTTGTTTATACAAATAGCGGTGTAGTTATTTCCATGTTTATACAGATAGCGGTGTAAATATTTCCATGTATATACAGATGGCTCTGTAGATATTTCCATGTTTATAGAGATAGCGGTGTAGATATTTCCATGTTTATACAGATAGCGGTGTAGATATTTCCATGTTTATACAGATGGCAGTGTAGATATTTCCATGTTTATAGAGATGGCGGTGTAGATATTTCCACATTCATTGAGATAGCGGTGTAGATATATCCATGTTCATAGAGATAGCAGTGAGGATATTTCCATGTTTATACAGATAGCAGTGTAGATATTTCCATTTTTATAGAGATAGCGGTTTTGATATTCCATATTTATACAGATAGAGGTGTAGTTATTTCCATGTTTATAGAGATAGCGGTGTAGATATTTCCATATTTCTACAGATGACTGTGTAGATATTTCCATGTTTGTACAGATGGCAGTGTAGATATTTCCATGTTTATAGAGATAGCGGTGTAGATATTTTCATGTTTATTCAGATTTCGGAGGAGATATGTCAATGTTTATACAGATAGCAATGGATATATTTCCACGTTAATACACAAAGCAGTGTAGATATTTCCATGTTTATACAGATCACGGTGTAGATATTTCCATGTTTATACAGATCATGTTGTAGATATTTCCATGTTTATACAGATCGCGGTGTTGATATTACCATGTTTATAAGGTTAGAGTTGCAAATATTTCCACATTTATGCAGATAGCGGTTTAGTTATTAGCATGTTTATACAGATAGCGGTGTAGATATTTCCATGTATAAACAGATGTCTGTGTATATATTTCCATGTTTAAACAGATGGCGGTGTAGATATTTCCTTGTTTATACAAATAGCGGTGTAGTTATTTCCATGTTTATACAGATCACGGTCTACATATTTCCTTGTTTATACAAATAGCGGTGTAGTTATTTCCATGTTTATACAGATAGCGGTGTAGATATTTCCTTGTTTCTACAAATAGCGGTGTAGATATTTCCATGTTTATACAGATCACGGTGTAGATATTTCCTTGTTTATACAAATAGCGGTGTAGTTATTTCCATGTTTATACAGATAGCGGTGTAGATATTTCCATGTATATACATATGGCTGTGTAGATATTTCCATGTTTATACAGAAGGCTGTGTAGATATTTCCATGTTTATAAAGATGACTTTGTAGGTATTTCCATGTTTATACAAATGGCTGTGTAGATATTTCCATGTTTATACAGATGACTTTGTAGGTATTTCCATTCTTATACAGATGGCGGTGAACATATTTCCATTTTTATAGAGATAGCTGTGTAGATATTTCCATGTTTATACAAATAGCAGTGTAGATATGTCCATGTTTATACAGAATGCGGTGTAGATATTTCCATGTTTATACAGATCGCGGTGTAGATATTTCCATGTTTATACAGATAGCGGTGTAGATATTTCCATGTTTTTACAGATATTGGTGTAGATATTTCCATGTTTACACAGATTGCGGTGTAGATATTTCCAACTTTCTACAGATGGCATTGTAGATGTTTCCATGTTTATACAGATGGCGGTGTAGATATTTCCATGTTTATATAGATGGTGGTGTAGATATTACCATGTTTATATAAATGGTGGTGAAGATATTACCATGTTTATACAGATAGCGGTGTAGATATTTCCATGTTCATTGAGATAGCTGTGTAGATATATCCATGTTCATAGAGATAGCAGTGAGGGTATTTCCATGTTTATACAGATAGCAGTGTAGATATTTCCATTTTTATAGAGATAGCGGTTTTGATATTTCATATTTATACAGATAGAGGTGTAGATATTTCCATGTTTATACAGATTGCGGTGTAGATATTTCCATGTTTATACAGATCGTGGTGAAGATATTTCCATGTTTATACAGATCGCGCTGCAGATATTTCCATGTTTATACAGATCACGGTGTAGATATTTCCATGTTTATACAGATAGCGGTGTAGATATTTCCATGTTTATACAGATGGCAGTGTAGATATTTCCATGTTTATAGAGATGGTGGTGTAGATATTTCCACGTTCATTGAGATAGCGGTGTAGATATATCCATGTTCATAGAGATAGCAGTGAGGTCATTTCCATGTTTATACAGATAGCAGTGTAGATATTTCCATTTTTATAGAGATAGCAGTTTTGATATTTCATATTTATACAGATAGAGGTGTAGTTATTTCCATGTTTATAGAGATAGCGGTGTAGATATTTCCATATTTCTACAGATGACTCTGTAGATATTTCCGTGTTTGTACAGATGGAAGTGTAGATATTTCTATGTTTATAGAGATAGCGGTGTAGATATTTTCATGTTTATTCAGATTGCGGTGGAGATATGGCAATGTTTATACAGATAGCAATGGATATATTTCCACGTTAATACACATAGCAGTGTAGATATTTCCATGTTTATACAGATCACGGTGTAGATATTTCCATGTTTATACAGATCATGTTGTAGATATTTCCATGTTTATACAGATCGCGGTGTTGATATTACCATGTTTATAAGGATAGAGGTGCAAATATTTCCACATTTATGCAGATAGCGGTTTAGTTATTAGCATGTTTATACAGATAGCGGTGTAGATATTTCCATGTATAAACAGACGTCTGTGTATATATTTCCATGTGTAAAGAGATGGCGGTGTAGATATTTCCTTGTTTATACAAATAGCGGTGTAGATATATCCATGTTTATACAGATCACGGTGTAGATATTTCCTTGTTTATACAAATAGCGGTGCAGATATTTCCATGTTTATACAGATCACGGTGTAGATATTTCCTTGTTTATAAAAATAGCGGTGTAGTTATTTCCATGTTTATACAGATAGCGGTGTAGACATTTCCATGTATATACAGATGGCTGTGTAGATATTTCCATGTTTATACAGATGGCTGTGTAGATATTTCCAGGTTTATACAGATGACTTTGTAGATATTTCCAATTTTATACAGATGGCGGTGTAGATATTTCCATGTTTATAGAGATAGCTGTGTAGATATTTCCATGTTTATACAGATAGCGTTGTGGATATATCCATGTTTATACAGATCACGGTGTAGATATTTCCATGTTTATACAGATCGCGGTGTAGATATTTCCATGTTTATACAGATAGCGGTGTAGATATTTCCATGTTTTTACAGATAATGGTGTAGATATTTCCATGTTTACACAGATTGTGGTGTAGATATTTCCATCTTTCTACAGATGGCATTGTAGACATTTCCATGATTACACAGATGGCGGTGCAGATATTTCCATGTTTATATAGATGGTTGTGTAGATATTACCATGTTTATACAGATAGCGGTGTAGATATTTTCATGTTTATACAGATCGTGGTGAAGATATTTCCATGTTTATACAGATAGCGGTGTAGATATTTCCATGTTTATACAGATAGCGATGTAGATATTACCATGTTTATACAGATCGCGGTGAAGATATTTCCATGTTTATACAGATCGCGGTGTAGATATTTCCATGTTTATACAGATCATGGTGAAGATATTTCCATGTTTATACAGATCGCGGTGTAGATATTTCCATGTTTATACAGATCGCATTGTAGATATTTCCATGTTTATACAGATAGCGGTGTAGATATTTCCATGTTTATACAGATAGCGGTGTAGATATTTCCATGTTTATACAGATGGCAGTGTAGATATTTCCATGTTTATAGAGATGGTGGTGTAGAAATTTCCATGTTCATTGAGATGGCTGTGTAGATATATCCATGTTCATAGAGATAGCAGTGAGGATATTTCCATGTTTATACAGATAGCAGTATAGATATTTCCATTTTTATAGAGATAGCGGTTTTGATATTTCATATTTATACAGATAGAGGTGTAGATATTTCCATGTTTATACAGATCGCGGTGTAGATATTTCCATGTTTATACAGATCGTGGTGAAGATATTTCCATGTTTATACAGATCGCGGTGCAGATATTTCCATGTTTATACAGATCACGGTGTAGATATTTCCATGTTTATACAGAACGCGGTGTAGATATTTCCATGTTTATACAGATGGCAGTGTAGATATTTCCATGTTTATAGAGATGGTGGTGTAGATATTTCCACGTTCATTGAGATAGCGGTGTAGATATATCCATGTTCATAGAGATAGCAGTGAGGTCATTTCCATGTTTACACAGATAGCAGTGTAGATATTTCCATTTTTATAGAGATAGCAGTTTTGAGATTTCATATTTATACAGATAGAGGTGTAGTTATTTAAATGTTTATAGAGATAGCGGTGTAGATATTTTCATGTTTATTCAGATTGCAGTGGAGATATGTCAATGTTTATACAGATAGCAATGGATATACTTCCACGTTAATACACATAGCAGTGTAGATGTTTCCATGTTTATACAGATCACGGTGTAGATATTTCCATGTTTATACAGATCATGTTGTAGATATTTCCATGTTTATACATATCGCGGTGTTGATATTACCATGTTTATAAGGATAGCGGTGCAAATATTTCCATATTAATGCAGATAGCGGTTTAGATATTAGCATGTTTATACAGATAGCGATGTAGTTATTTCCATGTATAAACAGATGTCTGTGTATATATTTCCATGTTTAAACAGATGGCGGTGTAGATATTTCCTTGTTTATACAAATAGCGGTGTAGTTATTTCCATGTTTATAGAGATCACGGTGTAGATATTTCCTTGTTTATACAAATAGCGGTGTGGTTATTTCCATGTTTATACAGATAGCGGTGTAGATATTTCCTTGTTTATACAAATAGCGGTGTAGATACTTCCATGTTTATACAGATCACGGTGTAGATATTTCCTTGTTTATACAAATAGCGGTGTAGTTATTTCCATGTTTATACAGATAGCGGTGTAGATATTTCCATGTATATACAGATGGCTGTGTAGATATTTCCATGTTTATACAGATGGCTGTGTAGATATTTCCATGTTTATACAGATGACTTTGTAGGTATTTCCATTTTTATACACATGGCGGTGAACATATTTCCATGTTTATAGAGATAGCTGTGTAGATATTTCTATGTTTATACAGATAGCAGTGTAGATATATCCATGTTTATACAGATCGCGGTGTAGATATTTCCATGTTTATACAGATCGCGGTGTAGATATTTCCATGTTTATACAGATAGCGGTGTAGATATTTCCATGTTTTTACAGATATTGGTGTAGATATTTCAATGTTTACACAGATTGCGGTGTAGATATTTCCATCTTTCTACAGATGGCATTGTAGATATTTCCATGTTTATACAGATGGTGGTGTAGGTATTTCCATGTTTATATAGATGGTGGTGTAGATATTACCATGTTTATACAGATAGCGGTGTAGATATTTCCATGTTTATACAGATCGTGGTGAAGATATTTCCATGTTTATACAGATCACGGTGTAGATATTTCCATGTTTATATAGATAGCGGTGTAGATATTTCCATGTTTACACAGATCGTGGTGAAAATATTTCCATGTTTATACAGATAGCGTTGTAGATATTTCCATATTTTTACAGATATTGGTGTAGATATTTCCATGTTTACACAGATTGCGGTGTAGATATTTCCATCTTTCTACAGATGGCATTGTAGATATTTCCATGTTTATACAGATGGCAGTGTAGATATTTCCATGTTTATATAGATGGTGGTGTAGATATTACAATGTTTATGCAGATAGCGGTGTAGATATTTCCATGTTTATACAGATCGTGGTGAAGATATTTCCATGTTTATACAGATCGCGGTGTAGATATTTCCATGTTTATACAGATAGCGGTGTAGATATTTCCATGTTTATACAGATCGTGGTGAAGATATTTCCATGTTTATACAGATAGCGGTGTAGATATTTCCATGTTTTAACAGATATTGGGGTAGATATTTCCATGTTTACACAGATTGCGGTGTAGATATTTCCATCTTTCTACAGACGGCATTGTAGATATTTCCAGGTTTATACAGATGGCGGTGTAGGTATTTCCATGTTTATACAGATCACGGTGTAGATATTTCCTTGTTTATACAAATAGCGGTGTAGTTATTTCCATGTTTATACAGATAGCGGTGTAGATATTTCCATGTATATACAGATGGCTGTGTAGATATTTCCATGTTTATACAGATGGCTGTGTAGATATTTCCATGTTTATACAGATGACTTTGTAGGTATTTCCATTTTTATACAGATGGCGGTGAACATATTTCCACGTTTATAGAGATAGCTGTGTTGATATTTCCATGTTTACACAGATAGCAGTGTAGATATATCCATGTTTATACAGATCGCGGTGTAGATATTTCCATGTTTATACAGATCGCGGTGTAGATAATTCCATGTTTATACTGATAGCGGTGTAGATATTTCCAAGTTTTTACAGATATTGGTGTAGGTATTTCCATGTTTACACAGATTGCGGTGTAGATATTTCCATCTTTCTACAGATGGCATTGTAGATATTTCCATGTTTATAAGGATAGAGGTGCAAATATTTCCACATTTATGCAGATAGCGGTTAAGTTATTAGCATGTTTATACAGATAGCGGTGTAGATATTTCCATGTATAAACGGATGTCTGTGTATATATTTCCATGTTTAAACAGATGGCGGTGTAGATATTTCCTTGTTTATACAAATAGCGGTGTAGATATTTCCATGTTTATACAGATCACGGTGTAGATATTTCCTTGTTTATACAAATAGCGGTGTAGTTATTTCCATGTTTATACAGATAGCGGTGTAGATATTTCCTTGTTTATACAAATAGCGGTGTAGATATTTCCATGTTTATACAGATCAGGGTGTAGATATTTCCTTGTTTATACAAATAGCGGTGTAGTTATTTCCATGTTTATACAGATAGCGAGGTAGACATTTCCATGTATATACAGATGGCTGTGTAGATATTTCCATGTTTACACAGATGGCTGTGTAGATATTTCCAGATTTATACAGATGACTTTGTAGGTATTTCCATTTTTATACAGATGGCGGTGTAGATATTTCCATGTTTATAGAGATAGCTGTGTAGACATTTCCATGTTTACACAGATAGCGGTGTAGATATATCCATGTTTATACAGATCGCGGTGTAGATATTTCCATGTTTATACAGATCGCGGTGTAGATATTTCCATGTTTATACAGATAGCGGTGTAGATATTTCCATGTTTTTACAGATATTGGTGTAGATATTTCCATGTTTACACAGATTGCGGTGTAGATATTTCCATCTTTCTACAGATGGCATTGTAGATATTTCCATGATTATACAGATGGCGGTGCAGATATTTCCATGTTTATATAGATGGTTGTGTAGATATTACCATGTTTATACAGATAGCAGTGTAGATATTTTCATGTTTATACAGATCGTGGTGAAGATATTTCCATGTTTATACAGATATTGGTGTAGATATTTCCATGTTTACACAGATTGCGGTGTAGATGTTTCCATCTTTCTACAGATGGCATTGTAGATATTTCCATGATTATACAGATGGCGGTGTAGATATTTCCATGTTTATATAGATGGTGGTGTAGATATTACCATGTTTATTCAGATAGCGGTGTTGATATTTCCATGTTTATACAGATAGCGGTGTAGATATTTCCATGTTTATACAGATAGCGGTGTAGATATTTCCATGTTTATACAGATAGTGGTGTAGATATTACCATGTTTATACAGATCGCGGTGAAGATATTTCCATGTTTATACAGATCGCGGTGAAGATATTTCCATGTTTATACAGATCGCGGTGTAAATATTTCCATGTTTATACAGATCGCGGTGTAGATATTTCCATGTTTATACAGATCGCGGTGAAGATATTTCCATGTTTATATAGATCGCAGTGTAGATATTTCCATGTTTATACAGATCGCCGTGTAGATATTTCCATGTTTATACAGATATCGGTGTAGATAATTCCATGTTTATACAGATAGCGGTGTAGATATTTCCATGTTTATACAGATGGCAGTGTAGATATTTCCATGTTTATACAGATGGCGGTATAGATATTTCCATGTTCATTGAGAAAGCGGTGTAGATATATCCATGTTCATAGAGATAGCAGTGAGGATATTTCCATGTTTATACAGATAGCAGTGTAGATATTTCCATTTTTATAGAGATAGCGGTTTTGATATTTCATATTTATACAGATAGAGTTGTAGATATTTCCATGTTTATACAGATTGCGGTGTAGATATTTCCATGTTTATACAGATCGTGGTGAAGATATTTCCATGTTTATACAGATCGCGGTGTAGATATTTCCATGTTTATACAGATTGCAGTGTAGATATTTCCATGTTTATACAGATAGCGGTGTATATATTTCCATGTTTATACAGATAGCGGTGTAGATATTTCCATGTTTATACAGATGGCAGTGAAGATATTTCCATTTTTATACAGATGGCCATGTAGATATTTCCACGTTCATTGAGATAGCGGTGTAGTTATATACATGTTCATAGAGATAGCAGTGAGGATATTTCCATGTTTATACAGATAGCAGTGTAGACATTTCCGATTTTATAGAGATAGCGGTTTTGATATTTCATATTTATACAGATAGAGGTGTAGTTATTTCAATGTTTATAGAGATAGCGGTGTAGATATTTCCATATTTCTACAGATGACTGTGTAGATATTTCCATGTTTGTACAGATGGCAGTGTAGATATTTCCATGTTTATAGAGTTAGCGGTGTAGATATTTTCATGTTTATTCAGATTGCGGTGGAGATATGTCAATGTTTATACAGATAGCAATGGATATATTTCCACATTAATACACATAGCGGTGTAGATATTTCCATGTTTATACAGATCACGGTGTAGATATTTCCATGTTTATACAGATCATGTTGTAGATATTTCCACGTTTATACAGATCACGGTGTTGATATTACCATGTTTATAACGATAGCGGTGCAAATATTTCCACATTTATGCAGATAGCGGTTTAGTTATTAGCATGTTTATACAGATAGCGGTGTAGATATTTCCATGTATAATCAGATGTCTGTGAATATATTTCCATGTTTAAACAGATGGCGGTGTAGATATTTCCTTGTTTATACAAACAGCGGTGTAGCTATTTCCATGTTTATACAGATCACGGTGTAGATATTTCCATCTTTATACAAATAGCGGTGCAGTTATTTCCATGTTTATACAGATAGCGGTGTAGATATTTCCTTGTTTATACAAATAGCGGTGTAGATATTCCCATGTTTATACAGATCACGGTGTAGATATTTCCTTGTTTATACAAATAGCGGTGTAGTTATTTCCATGTTTCTACAGATAGAGGTGTAGATATTTCCATGTATATACAGATGGCTGTGTAGATATTTCCAAGTTTATACAGATGACTTTGTAGGTATTTCCATTTTTATACAGATGGCGGTGAACATATTTCCATGTTTATAGAGATAGCTGTGTAGATATTTATATCTTTATACAGAAAGCGATGTAGATATATCCATGTTTATACAGATCACAGTGTAGATATTTCCATGTTTATACAGATCGCGGTGTAGATATTTCCATATTTATACAGATAGCGCTGTAGATATTTCCATGTTTTTACAGATATTGGTGTAGATATTTCCATGTTTACACAGATTGCGGTGTAGATATTTCCATTTTTCTACAGATGGCATTGTAGATATTTCCATGTTTATACAGATGGCAGTGTAGATATTTCCATGTTTTTACAGATGGTGGTGTAGATATTACCATGTTTATACAGATAGCGGTGTAGATATTTCCATATTTATACAGATAGAGGTGTAGATATTTCCATGTTTATACAGATTGCGGTGTAGATATTTCCATGTTTATACAGATCGTGGTGAAGATATTTCCATGTTTATACAGATCGCGGTGTAGATATTTCCATGTTTATACAGATCGCAGTGTAGATATTTCCATGTTTATACAGATTGCGGTGTATATATAATCCATGTTTATACAGATAGCGGTGTAGATATTTCCATGTTTATACAGATGGCAGTATAGATATTTCCATGTTTATAGAGATGGCGGTGTAGATATTTCCACGTTCATTGAGATAGCGGTGTAGTTATATCCATGTTCATAGAGACAGCAGTGAGGATATTTCCATGTTTATACAGATAGCAGTGTAGATATTTCCATTTTTATAGAGATAGCGGTTTTGATATTTCATATTTATACAGATAGAGGTGTAGTTATTTCCATGTTTATATAGATAGCTGTGTAGATATTTCCATATTTCTACAGATGACTGTGTAGATATTTCCATGTTTGTACAGATGGCAGTGTAGATATTTCGATGTTTATAGAGATAGCGGTGTAGATATTTTCATGTTTATTCAGATTGCGTTGGAGATATGGCAATGTTTACACAGATAGCAATGGATACATTTCCACGTTAATACACTTAGCAGTGTAGATATTTCCATGTTTATACAGATCACGGTGTAGATATTTCCATGTTTATACAGATCATGTTGTTGATATTTCCATGTTTATACAGATCGCGGTGTTGATATTACCATGTTTATAAGGATAGGGGTGCAAATATTTCCACATTTATGCAGATAGCGGTTTAGTTATTAACATGTTTATACAGATAGCGGTGTAGATATTTCCATGTATAAGCAGATGTCTCTGTATATATTTCCATGTTTAAACAGATGGCGGTGTAGATATTTCCTTGTTTATACAAATAGCGGTGTAGATATATCCATGTTTTTACAGATCACGGTGTAGATATTTCCTTGTTTATACAAATAGCGGTGTAGTTATTTCCATGTTTATACAGATAGCGGTGTAGATATTTCCTTGTTTATACAAATAGCGGTGTAGATATTTCCATGTTTATACAGATCACGATGTAGATATTTCCTTGTTTATACAAATAGCGGTGTAGTTATTTCCATGTTTATACAGATAGCGGTGTAGACATTTCCATGTATATACAGATGGCTGTGTAGATATTTCCATGCTTATACAGATGGCTGTGTAGATATTTCCAGGTTTATACAGATGACTTTGTAGGTATTTCCATTTTTATACAGATTGCGGTGTAGATATTTCCATGTTTATACAGATAGCGGTGTAGATATTTCCATGTTTATACAGATAGCGGTGTAGATATTTCCATGTTCATACAGATGGCAGTGTAGATATTTCCATGTTCATAGAGATGGCGGTGTAGAAATTTCCATGTTCATTGAGATAGCTGTGTAGATATATCCATGTTCATAGAGATAGCAGTGAGGATATTTCCATGTTTATACAGATAGCAGTGTAGATATTTCCATTTTTATAGAGATAGCGGTTTTGATATTTCATATTTATACAGATAGAGGTGTAGATATTTCCATGTTTATACAGATGGCGGTGTAGATATTTCCATGTTTATACAGATCGTGGTTAAGATATTTCCATGTTTATACAGATCGCGGTGCAGATATTTCCATGTTTATACAGATCACGGTGTATATATTTCCATGTTTATACAGATAGCGGTGTAGATATTTCCATGTTTATACAGATGGCAGTGTAGATATTTCCATGTTTATAGAGATGGTGGTGTAGATATTTCCACGTTCATTGTGATAGCGGTGTAGATATATCCATGTTCATAGAGATAGCAGTGAGGTCATTTCCATGTTTACACAGATAGCAGTGTAGATATTTCCATTTTTATAGAGATAGCAGTTTTGATATTTCATATTTATACAGATAGAGGTGTAGTTATTTAAATGTTTATAGAGATAGCGGTGGAGATATTTTCATGTTTATTCAGATTGCAGTGGAGATATGTCAATGTTTATACAGATAGCAATGGATATACTTCCACGTTAATACACATAGCAGTGTAGATGTTTCCATGTTTATACAGATAACGGTGGAGATATTTCCATGTTTATACAGACAGCAGTGGAGATATTTCCATGTGTATACACATAGCGGTGTACATATTTCCATGTTTATAGAGACAGCGGTCTAGGTATTTCTATGTTTATACAGATAGCGGTGCAGATATTTCCTTGTTTATACAGATGCCTATGCAGATATTTCCATATTTATACAGAGGGCTGTGTAGATATTTCTATGTTTATACAGATGGCAGTGTAGATATTTCCATGTTCCTACACATGACTGTGTAGATATTTCCATGTTTATACAGATGGCATTGTAGATATTACCATGTTCCTACACATGACTGTGTAGATATTTCCATGTTTATACAGATACCGGTGTAGATATTTCGATGTTTATACAGACCGCAGTGTGGATATTTCCATGTTTGTACAGATGGCGGTGTTGATGTTTCCATCTATACACAGATTGCCGTGTAGGTATTTCCATGTGTATACAGATGGCATTGTAGATATTTCCATGTTTATACAGATGGTGGTGTAGATATTTCCAGGTTTACACAGATGACTGTATAGGTATTTCCATGTTTATACAGATGGCGGTGTAGATATTTCCAAGTTTATACATATAGCGGTGTAGATATTTTCATGTTTTTACAGATAGCGGTGTAGATATTTCCATGTTTACACAGATTGCGGTGTAGATATTTCCATCTTTCTACAGATGGCATTTTAGATGTTTCCATTTTTATACAGATGGCGGTGTAGATATTTCCATGTTTATATACATGGTGGTTTAGATATTACCATGTTTATACAGATAGCGGTGTAGATATTTCGATGTTTATACAGATCGTGTTGAAGTTATTTCCATATTTATACAGATCGCGGTGTAGATATTTCCATGTTTATACAGATAGCGGTGTAGATATTTCCATGTTTATACATATAGCGCTGTAGATATTTCCATGTTTTTACAGATAGCGGTGTAGATATTTCCATGTTTACACAGATTGCGGTGTAGATATTTCCATCTTTCTACAGATGGCATTGTAGATATTTCCATTTTTATACAGATGGCGGTGTAGATATTTCCATGTTTATATACATGGTGGTGTAGATATTACCATGTTTATACAGATAGCGGTGTAGATATTTCCATGTTTATACAGATCGTGTTGAAGATATTTCCATATTTATACAGATCGCGGTGTAGATATTTCCATGTTTATACAGATCGCGGTGTAGATGTTTCCAAGTTTATACAGATAGCGGTGTGGATATTTCCATGTTTATACAGATAGCGCTGTAGATATTTCCATGTTTATAGAGATAGTGGTGTAGGTATTTCCATGTTTATAGACATAGCGGTGTAGATATTTCCATGTTTATATAGATGGCGTTGTAGATATTTCCATGTTTATACCGATAGCGGTGTTGATATTCCACGTTTATACAGATAGCGATGTAGATATTTCCATGTTTATACAGCTCGCGGTGCAGATATTTATATCTTTATACAGATGGCATTGTAGATATTTCCTTATTTACACAGATGGCGGTGTAGATGTTTCCATGTTTATACAGATGGCGGAGTAGTTAGCTCCATGTTTATGGAGATGGCAGTGTAGATATTTTCATGTTTATGGAGATGGCGGTGTAGATATTTCCATGCTTATAGAGATAGCAGTGTAGATATTTACATGTTTATACAGATGGCTGTGTAGATATTTCCATGTGTATACAGACGGCATTGTAGATATTTCCATGTTTATACAAAAGACTGTATAGGTATTTCCATGTTTTTACAGATGGCAGTGCAGATATTTCCATGTTTATAGAGATAGCGGTGTAGATATTTCCATGTTTGTACAGATGGCGGTGTTGATATTTCCATCTATGCACAGATGGCCGTGTAGATATTTCCATGTTTATACAGATGGCGGAGGAGATATTTCCATGGACATGCAAATGGCGGTGTATATATTTCCATGATTATACAGATAACGGTGTAGATATTTCCATGTTTACACAGATGGTGGTGTAGATATTTCCGTGTTTATACACATGGCGGAGTAGATAATTCCATCTTTATGGAGATAGCAGTGTAGATATTTCCAAGTTTGTACAGATGGCGGTGTAAATATTTCCATGTTTATATAGATAGCGTTGTAGGTATTTCCATGTATATACACATGGCTGTGTAGATATTTCCATGTTTATACAGATGGCAGTGTAGATATTTCCATGTTTATAGAGATTCCGGTTTACATATTCCCATGTTTATACAGATCACGGTGTAGATATTTCCTTGTTTATACAAATAGCGGTGTAGTTATTTCCAAGTTTGTACAGATAGCGGTGTATATATTTCCATGTATATACAAATGGCTGTGTAGATATTTCCATGTTTATACAGATGGCTGTGTAGATATTTCCATGTTTATACAGATGACTTTGTAGGTAGTTCCATGTTTATACAGATGGCGGTGTAGATATTTCCATGTTTATAGAGATAGCTGTGTAGATATTTCCACGTTTATACAGATAGCGGTGTAGATATTTCCATGTTTATACAGATCGCGGTGTAGATATTTCCATGTTTATACAGATAGCGGTGTAGATATTTCCATGTTTGTACAGATGGTGGTGTTGATATTTCCATCTATACACAGATGACCGTGAAGATATTTCCATGTTTATACAGATGGCAGTGTAGATATTTCGATGTTTATAGAGATAGCAGTGGAGATATTTCCATGTTTATACAGATAGCGTTGTAGATATTTCCATGTTTATAGAGATAGCAGTGGAGATATTTCCATGTTTATACAGATAGCGTTGTAGTTATTTCCATGTTTATATAGATAGCGGTGTAGATATTTCCATGTATATACACATGGCTGTTTAGATATTTCCATGTTTATACAGATGGCGGTGTAGATATTTCCAGGTTTATACACATAACTTTGTAAGTATTTCCATGTTTATACAGATGGCGGTGTAGATATTTCGATGTTTATAGAGATAGCAGTGGAGATATTTCCATGTTTATACAGATAGCGGTGTAGATATTTCCATGTTTATACTGATCGCGGTGTAGATATTTCCATGTTTATAGAGATGGCGGTGTAGATATTTCCATGTTCATAGAGATAGCGGTGTTGATTTTTCCATGTTTATTGAGATAGCAGTGTGGATATTTCCATGTTTATACAGATAGGGGTGTAGATATTTCCATGTTTATACAGATGGCGGTGTAGATATTTCCATGTTTATACAGATCACGGTGTAGATATTACCATGTTTATACAGATCATGGTGTTCATATTTCCATGTTTATACAGATCGCGGTGTTGATATTACCATGTTTATAGGGATAGCGGTGCAAATATTTCCACATTTATACAGATAGCGGTGTAGTTATTATCAAGTTTATACAGATAGTGGTGTAGATATTTCCATGTATAAACAGATGTCTGTGAATATATTTCCATGTTTAAACAGATGGCGGTGTAGATATTTAATTGTTTATAGAAATAGCGGTGTAGTTATTTCCATGTTTATACAGATGGCGGTGTAGATATTTCCATGTTTATACAGATAACTTTGTAAGTATTTCCATGTTTATACAGATGGCGGTGTAGGTATTTCGATGTTTATAGAGATAACAGTGGAGATATTTCCAAGTTTATACTGATCGCGTTGTAGATATTTCCATGTTTATAGAGATGGCGGTGTAGATATTTCCATGTTCATAGAGATAGCGGTGTTGATTTTTCCATGTTTATAGAGATCGCGGTGTAGATATTTCCATGTTTATACAGATCGCAGTGTAGATATTTCCATATTTATACAGAGAGAGGTGTAGATATTTCCACGTTTATACAGATTGCGCTGTAGATATTTCCATGTTTATACAGATTTCAGTGTAGATATTTCCATGTTTATAGAGATGGAGGTGTAGATATTTCCATGTTTATAGAGATAGCGGTATAGATATATCCATGTTCATAGAGATAGCAGTGAGGTTATTTCCATGTTTATACAGATAACAGTGTGGATATTTCCATTTTTATAGAGATAGCAGTTTAGATATTACATATTTATACAGATAGCGGTGTAGATATTTCCATGTTTATACAGATGGCGGTGTAGATATTTCCATGTTTATACACATGACTGTGTAGGTATTTCCATGTTTATACAGATGGCTTTGTAGATATTTCCATGTTTGTAGAGATAGCGGTGCAGATATTTCTATGTGTATACAGATAGCTGTGTAAATATTTCCATGTGTATACAGATCGTGGTGTAGATATTTCCATGTTTATACAGATACCGGTGTAGATATTTACATGTTTATACAGACCGCAGTGTAGATATTTTCATGTTTATAGAGATAGCGGTGTAGATATTTCCATGTTTGTACAGATGGCGGTGTTGATGTATCCATCTATACACAGATTGCCGTGTAGGTATTTCCATGTGTATACAGATGGCATTGTAGATATTTCCATGTCTATACAGATGGTGATGCAGATATTTCCATGTTTACACAGATGACTGTATAGGTATTTCCATGTTTTTACAGATGGCATTGTAGATATTTCCATGTTTATAGAGATAGCAGTGTAGATATTTCCATGTTTATACAGATGGCGGTGTAGATATTTCCATGTTTATAGAGATAGCGGTGTAGATATTTCCATATTTATACAGATAACTGTGTAGATATTTCCAGGTTTCTACAGATAGCGGTGTAATTATTTCCATGTTTATACAGATCATGGTGTAGATATTTCCGTGTTTATACAGACCGCGGTGTAGATATTTCCATGTTTATACAGATAGCGGTGCAGATATTTCCATGTTTGTACAGATGGTGGTGTTGATATTTCCATCTATACGCAGATGACCTTGTAGATATTTCCACGTTTATACAGATGGCGGCACAGATATTTATATGGATAAGTAGATGGCGGTGTAGATATTTCCATTTTTATACAGATAGCAGTGTAGTTATTTCCATGTTTATATAGATAGCGGTGTAGATATTTCCATGTATATACACATGGCTGTGTAGATATTTCCATGTTTATACAGATGGCGGTGCAGATATTTCCATGTTTATACAGAGAACTTTGTAAGTATTTCCATGTTTATACAGATGGAGGTGTAGATATTTCGATGTTTATAGAGATAGCAGTAGAGATATTTCCATGTTTATACAGATAGCGGTGTAGATATTTCCATTTTTATACTGATCGCGGTGTAGATATTTCCATGTTTATAGAGATGGCGGTGTAGATATTTCCATGTTCATAGAGATAGCGGTGTTGATTTTTCCATGTTTATAGAGATAGCAGTAGAGATATTTCCATGTTTACACAGATTGTGGTGTAGATATTTACATATTTCTACAAATGGCATTGTAGATATTTCCATGTTTATACAGATGGCGGTGTAGATATTTCCATGTTTATAGAGATGGCGGTGTAGTTATTTCCATGTTTATACAGATCATGGTGTAGATATTTCCATGTTTATACAGATCGCGGTGTTGATATTACCATGTTTATAGGGATGGCGGTGCAAATATTTCCACATTTATACAGATAGCGGTGTAGTTATTAGCATGTTTATAGGGATAGTGGTGCAGATATTTCCATGTTTATACAGATACCGGTGTAGATATTTCCATGTTTATACAGACCGCGGTGCTGATATTTCCATGTTTATAGAGATAGCGATGTAGATATTTCCATGTTTGTACAGATAGCGGTGTAGATATTTGCATGTTTATACAGATCGTGGTGATGATATTTCCATGTTTATACAGATTGCGGTGTAGATATTTCCATGTTTATACAGATCGCAGTGTAGATATTTCCATGTTTATAGAGATAGCGGTTTTGATATTTCATAGTTATACAGATAGCGGTGTAGATATTTCCATGTTTATACAGACTGCGGTGTAGATATTTCCAAGTTTATACAGATAGCGGTGTAGATATTTCCACGTTTATACAGATGGCGGTGTAGATATTTCCATCTTTCTACAAATGGCAGTGTAGATATTTACATGTTTATAGAGATGGCGGTGTAGATATTTCCATGTTTATATAAATGGCAATGTAGATATTTTCTTGTTTATGTAGATGGCGTTGTAGATATCTCCATGTTTAAAGAGATGGCGGTGTATATCTTTCCATGTTGATGGAGATAGCGCTGTAGATATTTCCATGTTTACAGAGATAGCGGTGTAGTTATTTCCATATTTCTACAGATGACTGTGTAGATATTTCCATGTTTTTACAGATGGCAGTGTAGATATTTCCATGTTTATAGAGATAGCGGTGTAGATATTTTCATGTTTATACAGATTGCGGTGGAGATATGTCCATGTTTATACAGATGGCAATGGAGATATTTCCAAGTTAATACATATAGGGGTGTAGATATTTCCATGTTTATACCCATAGCGGTGTAGATATTTCCATGTTTATACAGATGGCTGTGTCGATATTTCCATGTTTATACAGAGTTCTCTGTAGATATTTCCATGTTTATATAGATGACAGTGTAGATATTTCCAGGTTTATACAGATGACTGTGTAGATATTTCAATGTTAATACAGATGTCGCTGTAGATATTTCCACGTTTATAGAGAGAGCGGTGTAGATTTTCCATGTTTATTGAGATAGCGGTGTAAATATTTCCATATTTATACAGATAGTGGTGTAGATATTTCCATGTTTTTACAGATAACGTTGTAGATATTTCCATCTTTATACAAACGGTGGTGAAGATATTTCCATGTTTACACAGATGTCGGTGTAGATATTTCCATGTGTATACAGATTGCATTGTAGATATTTCCATGTTTATACAGAAGACTGTATAGATATTTCCATGTTTTTACAGATGGTAGTGCAGATATTTCCATGTTTATAGAGATAGCGGTGTAGATATTTCCATGTTTGTACAGATGGTGGTGTTGATATTTCCATCTATACACAGATGGCCCTGTAGATATTTCCATGTTTATACAAATGGCGGCGTAGATATTTCCATGGACATGCAGATGGCGGTGTAGATATTTTCATGTTTATACAGAAAGCGGCGTAGATATTTCCATGTTTATATAGATAGCGGTGTAGATATTTCCCTGTATACACACATGGCTGTGTAGATATTTCCATGTTTATACAGATAGCACTGTAGATATTTCCATGTTTATACAGACAGCGGTGTAGTTATTTCCATGTATAAACAGATGTCTGTGTACGTATTTCCATGTTTAAACAGATGGCGATGTAGATAGTTCCTTGTTTATACAAATAGCGGTGTAGTTATTTCCAGGTTTATGCAGATAGCGGTGTAGATATTTCCATAAATATAAGATGGCTGTGTAGATATTTCCATGTTTATACAGATGGATGTGTAGATATTTCCATGTTTATGCAGATGACTTTGTAGGTATTTCCATGTTTATACAGATGGCGGTGTAGATATTTCCATGTTTATAGAGATAGCTGTGAAGATATTTCCACGTTTATACAGATAGCGGTGTAGATATTTCCATGTTTTTACAGATAGCAGTGTAGATATTTCCATCTTTATTCAGAGAGTGCTGTATATATTTCCATGTTTATACAGATCACTGTGTAGATATTTCCATGTTTATACAGATAACGTTGTAGATATTTCCACGTTTATACAAACGGTGGTGTAAATATTTCCATGTTCCTACACATCACTGTGTAGTTATTTCCATGTTTATACAGATGGCAGTGTAGATATTTCCATATTTATAGAGATAGAAGTGTAGATATTTCCAGGTTTATACAGATAGCGGTGTAAATATTTCCATGTTTATACAGATCGCGGTGTAGATATTTCCATGTTTATACAGATCGCAGTGTAGATATTTCCATGTTTGTACAGATGGCGGTGTAGATATTTCCATGTTTATAGAGATGGCGGTGTAGATATTTCCATGTTTATAGAGATAGCAGTGTAGATATATCCATGTTCATAGAGATAGCAGTGAGGATATTTCCATGTTTTTACAGATAGCAGTGTAGATATTCCCATTTTTATAGAGATAGCGGTTTCGATATTTCATATTTATACAGATAGTGGTGTAGATATTTCCAGGTTTATACAGATTGCGGTGTAGATATTTCCATGTTTATACAGATAGCGGTGTAGATATTTCCACGTTTATACAGATGGCGGTGTAGATATTTCCATCTTTCTACAAATGGCAGTGTAGATATTTCCATGTTTATAGAGATGGCGGTGTAGATATTTCCATGTTTATATAAATGGCAATGTAGATATTTTCTTGTTTATGTAGATGGCGTTGTAGATATCTCCATGTTTAAAGAAATGGCGGTGTATATGTTTCCATGTTGATGGAGGTAGCGGTGTAGATATTTCCATGTTTATAGAGATAGCGGTGTAGTTATTTCCATGTTTATAGAGATAGAAGTGTAGATATTTCCATATTTCTCCAGATGACTGTGTAGATATTTCTATGTTTGTACAGATGGCAGTGTAGATATTTCCATGTTTATACAGATGACTGTATAGATATTTCCATGTTTTTACACATGGCAATTCAGATGTTTCCATGTTTATAGAGATAGAGGTGTAGATATTTCCATGTTTGTACAGATGGCGGTGTTGATATTTCCATCAATACTCAGAAGGCCGTGTAGATATTTCCATGTTTATACAGATGGCGGCGTATATATTTCCATGGATATGCAGATGGTGGTGTAGATATTTCCATGTTTATACAGATAGCGGTGTAGATATTTCCATGTTTACACAGATGGTGGTGTAGATATTTCCGTTTTTATACACATGGCGGAGTAGGTACTTCCATCTTTATGGAGATGGCTGTGTAGATATTTTCATGTTTATAGAGATGGCGGTGTAGATATTTTCATATTTATAGAGATAGTGCTGTAGATAATTCCATCTTTCTACAGATGGCAGTGTAGATATTTCCATGTTTATACAGATGGCGGTGTAGATATTTCCATATTTATACAGATGTCTGTGTAGATATTTACATGTGAATACAGATGGTATTGTAGGTATTTCCATGTTTATACAGATGGTGGTGTAGATATTTCCATGTTTATTCAGATGACTGTGTAGATATATCCATGTTTTTACAGATGGCAGTGTAGATATTTCAATGTTTATAGATATGGAGCTGTAGATATTTCCATGTTTATACAGATTGCGGTGCAGATATTTCCATGTTTGTAGAGATGTCGGTGTTGATATTTCCATCAATACACAGATGACCGTGTAGATATTTCCATGTTTATACAGATGGCGTCGCACATATTTCCATGGATATGTAGATGGCGGTGTAGATATTTTCATGTTTATACAGATAGCGGTGTAGTTATTTCCATGTTTATATAGATAGAGGTGTAGATATTTCCATGTATATATACATGGCTGTGTAGATATTTCCAAGTTTATACAGATGTCGGTGTAGATATTTCCATGTTTATACAGATAACTTTGTAAGTATTTCCATGTTTATACAGATGGCGGTGTAGATATTTCGATGTTTATAGAGATAGCAGTGGAGTTATTTCCATGTTTATACAGATAGCGGTGTAGATATTTCCACGTTTATACTGATCACGGTGTAGATATTTCCATGTTTATAGAGATGGCGGTGTAGATATTTCCAGGTTCATAGAGATAGCTGTGTTGATTTTTCCATGTTTATAGAGATAGCGGTTGGATATTTCCATGTTTATACAGATAGGGGTGTAGATATTTCCATGTTTATACAGATGGCGGTGTAGATATTTCCATGTTTATACAGATCCCGGTGTAGATATTTCCATGTTTATACAGATCACGGTGTAGATATTTCCATGTTTATATAGATCATGGTGTAGATATTTCCATGTTTATACAGATCGCGGTGTTGATATTACCATGTTTATAGGGATAGTGGTGCAAATATTTCCACATTTATACAGATAGCGGTGAGGTTATTAGCATGTTTATACAGATACCGGTGTAGATATTTCCATGTATAAACAGATGTCTGTGTATATATTTCCATGTTTAAACAGATGACGGTGTAGATATTTCCTTGTTTATACAAATAGCGGTGTAGTTACTTCCATGTTTATACAGATCACGGTGTAGATATTTCCTTGTTTATACAAATAGCGGTGTAGATATTTCCATGCTTATACAGATAGCTGTGTAGATATTTCCTTCTTTATACAAATAGCGGTGTAGATATTTCCATGTTTATACAGATCACGGTGTAGATATTTCCTTATTTATACAAATAGCGGTGTAGTTATTTCCATGTTTATACAGATAGCGGTGTAGATATTTCCATGTATATACAGATGGCTGTGTAGATATTTCCATATTTATACTGATGGCTGTGTAGATGTTTCAATGTTTATACAGATGACTTTGTAGGTATTTCCATGTTTATACAGATGGCGGTGTAGATATTTCCATGTTTACAGAGATAGCTGTGTAGATATTTCCATGTTTATACAAATAGCGGTCTAGATATTTCCATGTTTATACAGATCGCGGTGTAGATATTTCCATGATTATACAGATCGCGGTGTAGATATTTTCATGTTTATACAGATAGCGGTGTAGATATTTCCATGTTTTTACAGATATCGGTGTAGATATTTCCATGTTTACACAGATTGCGATGTAGATATTTCCATCTTTCTACAGAAGGCATTGTAGATATTTCCATGTTTATACAGATGGTTGTGTAGATATTTCCATGTTTATATAGATGGTGGTGTAGATTTTACCATGTTTATACAGATAGCGGTGTAGATATTTCCATGTTTATAAAGATAGCGGTGTAGATATTTCCATGTTTATACAGATAGCGGTGGAGATATTTCCCTCTTTATACAGATAGCGATGTACATATTTCCATGTTTATACAGATATCGGTGTAGATATTTCCATGTTTATACAGATAGCAGTGTAGATATTTCCATGTTTATACAGATGGCTCTGTAGATATTTCCATGTGTGTACAGACGGCGGTGTAGTTATTTCCATGTTTATACAGATGGCGCTGTAGATATTTCCATGTTTATACAGATGGTAGTGTAGTTATTTCCATGTTTATACAGATATCAGAGTAGATATTTCCAGGTTTACAGAGATAGAGGTGTAGGTATTTCCATCTTTGCACAGATTGCGGTGTAGGTTTTGCCAAATTTACACAGATAGCGGTGTAGATATTTCCAAGTTTACACAGATAGCTGTGTAGATATTTCCATGTTTACAGAGATAACATTGTAGGTATTTCCATGTTTATACAGATGGCGGTGTAGATAAATCCATGTTTCTGAAGATGGCGGTGTAGATATTTTCATGTTTATAGAGATGGAGGTGTAGATATTTCCATGTATGTAGAGATAGCGGTGTAGATATTTTCATGTTTATACAGACTGCGGTGTAGATATTTCCATGTTTCTACAGATGGCAGTGCAGATATTTCCTTGTTTATACAGACAGCGGTGTAGATATTTCCATGTTTATACATGTAGCCGTGTAGATATTTCCATGTTTACAGAGATAGCGGTGTAGATATTTCCATCTTTGCACAGATTGTTGTGTAGATATTTCCATGTTTATGCAGATAGCTGTGTAAATATTTCAAAGTTTACACAGATAGCTGTGTAGATATTTCCGTGTTTACACACATAGCGTGGTAGATATTTCCATGTTTATACAGATTGCGGTGTAGATATTTCCATGATTATACTGATAGCGGTGTAGATATTTCCATGTTTCTACAGACAGCGGTGTAGATATTTCCACGTTTATACAGATGGCCGTGTAGATATTTCCATCTTTCTACAAATGGCAGTGTAGTTATTTCCATGTTTATAGAGATGGCGGTGTAGATATTTCCATGTTTATATAGATGGCAGTGTAGATATTTTCTTGTTTATGTAGATGGAGTTGTAGATATCTCCATGTTTAAAGAGATGGCGGTGTATATATTTCCATGTTGATGGAGATAGCAGTGTAGATATTTCCATGTTTATAGAGATAGCGGTGTAGTTATTTCCATGTTTATAGGGATAGCGGTGTATATATTTCCAGGTTTCTACAGATAACTGTGTAGATATTTCCATGTTTGTACAGATGGCATTGTAGATATTTCCATGTTTATAGAGATAGCGGTGTAGATATTTTCATGTTTATACAGATTGTGGTGGGGATATGTCCATGTTTATACAGATAGCAATGGAGATATTTCCAAGTTAATGCACATAGCGGTGTAGATATTTCCATGTTTATACAGATAGCGGTGTAGATATTTCCATGTGTATACAGATGGCTGTGCAGATATTTCCATGTTTATACAGAGTTCTCTGTACATATTTCCATGTTTATATAGATGAGAGTGTAGATATTTCCAGGTTTATACAGATGACTGTGTAGATATTTCCATGTTAATACAGATGACGGTGTAGATATTTCCATGTTTATAGAGATAGCGGTGTAGATAGTTCCATGTTTATAGAGATAGCGGTGTAAATATTTCCATATTTATACAGATAGTGGGGTAGATATTTCCATGTTTATACAGAGAGCGGTGTAGATATTTCCATCTTATTTCAGAGAGTGCTGTACATATTTCCATGTTTATACAGATCACTGTGTAGATATTTCCATGTTTATACAGATAACGTTGTAGATATTTCCATCTTTATACAAACGTTGGTGTAGATATTTCCATGTTCCTACACATGACTGTGTAGTTATTTCCATGTTTATACAGATGGCGGTGTAGATATTTCCATATTTATAGAGATAGCAGTGTAGATATTTCCAGGTTTCTACAGAGAGCGGTGTAAATATTTCCATGTTTATACAGATCGTGGTGTAGATATTTCCATGTTTATACAGATACCGGTGTAGATATTTCCAAGTTTATACAGACTGCAGTGTAGATATTTCTATGTTTATACAGATAGCGGTGTAGATGTTTCCATGTTTGTACTGATGGCGGTGTTCATATTTCCATCTGTACACAGATTGCCGTGTAGATATTTCCATCTTTATACAGATGGCGTTGTAGATATTTCCATGGATATGCAGATGGCATTGTGGATGTTTCCATGTTTATAGAGATAGCGGTGTAGGTTTTTCCATGTTTATACACATAGCGGTGTAGATATTTCCATGTTTATATTGATGGCGTTGTAGTTATTTCCATGTTTATACCGATAGCGGTGTTGGTATTTCCACGTTTATACAGATAGTGATGTAGATAATTCCATGTTTATTCAGCTCGCAGTTCAGATATTTATATCTTTATACAGATGGTATTGTAGATATTTCCTTATTCACACAGATGGCGGTGTAGATGTTTCCATGTTTATACAGAAGGAGGAGTAGTTAGTTCCATGATTATGGAGATGGCAGTGTAGATATTTTCATGTTTATAGAGATTGCGGTGTGGATATTTCCATGTTTATAGAGATAGCAGTGTAGATATTTTCATGTTTATACAGATGGCTGTGTAGATATTTCCATGTGTATACAGACGGCATTGTAGATATTTCCATGTTTATACAGATGACTGTATAGGTATTTCCATGTTTTTACACATGGCAGTGCAGATATTTTCATGTTTATAGAGATGGCGGTGTAGATATTTCCATGTTTATAGAGATAGTGGTGTAGGTATTTCCATATTTGTACATGTGGCGGTGATGATATTTCCATGTATACACCGATGGCCGTGTAGATATTTCCATGTTTATACAGATGGCGGCGTAGATATTTCCATGGATATGCAGATGGCAGTGTAGATATTTCCATATTTATACAGATAGCGGTGTAGATATTTCCATGTTTACACAGATGGTGTTGTAGATATTTCCGTGTTTATACTCATGGCGGTGTAGATATTTCCATGTTTATACAGATCCCGGTGTTGATATTACCATGTTTATAGGGATAGCGGTGCAAATATTTCCTCATTTATACAGTTAGAGGTGTAGTTATTAACATGTTTATACAGATAGTGGTGTAGATTTTTCCATCTATAAACAGATGTCTGTGTAGATATTTCCATGTTTAAACAGATGGTGGTGTAGATATTTCCTTGTTTATACAAATAGTGGTGTATATATTTCCATGTTTATACAGATAGCGGTGTAGATATTTCCATGTATATACACACGGCTGTGTAGATATTTCCATGTTTACACAGATGGCTGTGTAGATATTTCCACGTTTATACAGATAGCGGTGTAGATATTTCCATGTTTTTACAGATAGCAGTGTAGATATTTCCATCTTTATTCAGAGAGTGCTGTATATATTTCCATGTTTATACAGATCACTGTGTAGATATTTCCATGTTTATACAGATAACGTTGTAGATATTTCCACGTTTATACAAACGGTGGTGTAAATATTTCCATGTTCCTACACATCACTGTGCAGTTATTTCCATGTTTATACAGATGGCGGTGTAGATATTTCCATATTTATAGAGATAGCACTGTAGATATTTCCAGGTTTATACAGATAGCGGTGTAAATATTTCCATGTTTATACAGATCGCGGTGTAGATATTTCCATGTTTATACAGATCGCAGTGTAGATATTTCCATGTTTATACAGATGGCGGTGTAGATATTTCCATGTTTATACAAATAGCGCTGTAGATATTTCCATGTTTACACAGAAGGCGGTGTAGATATTTCCATGTTTATAGAGATAGCAGTGTAGATATATCCATGTTCATAGAGATAGCAGTGAGGATATTTCCATGTTTATACAGATAGCAGTGTAGATATTTCCATTTTTATAGAGATAGCGGTTTAGATATTTCATATTTATACAGATAGTGGTGTAGATATTTCCATGTTTATACAGATTGCGGTGTAGCTATTTCCATGTTTATACACATGACCGTGTGGGTATTTCCATGTTTATACAGATGGCTTTGTAGTTATTTCCATGTTTATAGAGATAGCAGTGCAGATATTTCCATGTTTGTACAGATGGCGGTGTAGATAAATCCATGTTTCTGAAGATGGCGGTGTAGATATTTTCATGTTTATAGAGATGGAGGTGTAGATATTTCCATGTATGTAGAGATAGCGGTGTAGATATTTTCATGTTTATACAGACTGCGGTGTAGATATTTCCATGTTTATACGTGTAGCCGTGTAGATATTTCCATGTTTACAGAGATAGCGGTGTAGATATTTCCATCTTTGCACAGATTGTTGTGTAGATATTTCCATGTTTATGCAGATAGCTGTGTAAATATTTCAAAAGTTTACACAGATAGCTGTGTAGATATTTCCATGTTTACACACATAGCGTGGTAGATATTTCCATGTTTATACAGATTGCTTTGTAGATATTTCCATGATTATACTGATAGCGGTGTAGATATTTCCATGTTTCTACAGACAGCGGTGTAGATATTTCCACGTTTATACAGATGGCGTTGTAGATATTTCCATCTTTCTACAAATGGCAGTGTAGTTATTTCCATGTTTATAGAGATGGCGGTGTAGATATTTCCATGTTTATATAGATGGCAGTGTAGATATTTTCTTGTTTATGTAGATGGCGTTGTAGATATCTCCATGTTTAAAGAGATGGCGGTGTATATATTTCCATTTTGATGGAGATAGCAGTGTAGATATTTCCATGTTTATAGAGATAGCGGTGTGGTTATTTCCATGTTTATAGAGATAGCGGTGTATATATTTCCATGTTTCTACAGATAACTGTGTAGATATTTCCATGTTTGTACAGATGGCATTGTAGATATTTCCATGTTTATAGAGATAGCGGTTTAGATATTTTCATGTTTATACAGATTGTGGTGGAGATATGCCCATGTTTGTACAGATAGCAATGGAGATATTTCCAAGTTAATGCACATAGCGGTGTAGATATTTCCATGTTTATACATATAGTGGTGTAGATATTTCCATGTGTATACAGATGGCTGTGCAGATATTTCCATGTTTATACAGAGTTCTCTGTAGATATTTCCATGTTTATATAGATGAGAGTGTAGATATTTCCAGGTTTATACAGATGACTGTGTAGATATTTCCATGTTAATACAGATGACGGTGTAGATATTTCCATGTTTATAGAGATAGCGGTGTAGATAGTTCCATGTTTATAGAGATAGCAGTGTAAATATTTCCATATTTATACAGATAGTGGGGAAGATATTTCCATGTTTATACAGAGAGCGGTGTAGATATTTCCATCTTATTTCAGAGAGTGCTGTACATATTTCCATGTTTATACAGATCACTGTGTAGATATTTCCATGTTTATACAGATAACGTTGTAGATATTTCCATCTTTATACAAACGTTGGTGTAGATATTTCCATGTTCCTACACATGACTGTGTAGTTATTTCCATGTTTATACAGATGGCGGTGTAGATATTTCCATATTTATAGAGATAGCAGTGTAGATATTTCCAGGTTTCTACAGAGAGCGGTGTAAATATTTCCATGTTTATACAGATCGTGGTGTAGATATTTCCATGTTTATACAGATACCGGTGTAGATATTTCCAAGTTTATACAGACTGCAGTGTAGATATTTCTATGTTTATACAGATAGCGGTGTAGATGTTTCCATGTTTGTACTGATGGCGGTGTTCATATTTCCATCTGTACACAGATTGCCGTGTAGATATTTCCATCTTTATACAGATGGCGTTGTAGATATTTCCATGGATGTGCAGATGGCAGTGTGGATGTTTCCATGTTTATAGAGATAGCGGTGTAGGTTTTTCCATGTTTATACACATAGCGGTGTAGATATTTCCATGTTTATATTGATGGCGTTGTAGATATTTCCATGTTTATTCCGATAGCGGTGGTGGTATTTCCACGTTTGTACAGATAGTGATGTAGATAATTCCATGTTTATTCAGCTCACAGTTCAGATATTTATATCTTTATACAGATGGTATTGTAGATATTTCCTTATTCACACAGATGGCGGTGTAGATGTTTCCATGTTTATACAGAAGGAGGAGTAGATAGTTCCATGATTATGAAGATGGCAGTGTAGATATTTTCATGTTCATAGAGATTGCGGTGTAGACATTTCCATGTTTATAGAGATAGCAGTGTAGATATTTACATGTTTATACAGATGGCTGTGTAGATATTTCCATGTGTATACAGACGGCATTGTAGATATTTCCATGTTTATACAGATGACTGTATAGGTATTTCCATGTTTTTACACATGGCAGTGCAGATATTTTCATGTTTATAGAGATGGCGGTGTAGATATTTCCATGTTTATAGAGATAGTGGTGTAGGTATTTCCATATTTGTACATGTGGCGGTGATGATATTTCCATGTATACACAGATGGCCGTGTAGATATTTCCATGTTTATACAGATGGCGGCGTAGATATTTCCATGGATATGCAGATGGCAGTGTAGATATTTCCATATTTATACAGATAGCGGTGTAGATATTTCCATGTTTACACAGATGGTGTTGTAGATATTTCCGTGTTTATACTCATGGCGGTGTAGATATTTCCATGTTTATACAGATCCCGGTGTTGATATTACCATGTTTATAGGGATAGCGGTGCAAATATTTCCTCATTTATACAGTTAGAGGTGTAGTTATTAACATGTTTATACAGATAGTGGTGTAGATTTTTCCATCTATAAACAGATGTCTGTGTAGATATTTCCATGTTTAAACAGATGGTGGTGTAGATATTTCCTTGTTTATACAAATAGCGGTGTATATATTTCCATGTTTATACAGATAGCGGTGTAGATATTTCCATGTATATACACACGGCTGTGTAGATATTTCCATGTTTACACAGATGGCTGTGTAGATATTTCCATGTTTATACAGATGACTTTGTAGGTATTTCCATGTTTATACAGATTGCAGTGTAGATATTTCCATGTTTATTGAGATAGCTGTGTAGATATTTCCATGTTTATACAGATAGCGGTGTAGATATTTCGATGTTTATACAAATCGCGGTGTAGATATTTCCATGTTTATACAGATCGCGGTGTACATATTTCCATGTTCCTACACATGACTGTGTTGGTATTTCCATGTTTATACAGATGGCTTTGTAGATATTTCCATGTTTATACAGATCGCGGTGTTGATATTACCATGTTTATAGGGATAGCGGTGCAAATATTTCCACATTTATGCAGATAGCGGTGTAGTTATTAGCATGTTTATACAGATAGCGGTGTAGATATTTCCATGTATAAAGAGATGTCTGTGTATATATTTCCATGTTTAAACAGCTGGCGGTGTAGATATTTCCTTGTTTATACAAATAGCGGTGTAGTTGTTTCCATGTTTATACAGATCACGGTGTAGATATTTCCTTGTTTATGCAAATAGCGGTGTAGTTATTTCCATGTTTATAGAGATAGCGGTGTAGATATTTCCTTGTTTACAAATAGCGGTGTAGATATTTCCAAGTTTATACAGATCACGGTGTAGATAATTCCTTGTTTATACAAATAGCGGTGTAGTTATTTCCATGTTTATACGGATAGCGGTGTATATATTTCCATGTATATACAGATGGCTGTGTAGATATTTCCATGTCTAGACAGATGGAGGTGTAGATATTTCCATGTTTATAGAGATAGCTGTGTAGATATTTCCATGTTTATACACATAGCGGTGTAGATATTTCCATGTTTATATAGATGGTGGTGTAGATATTACCATGTTTATACAGATAGCGTTGTAGATATTTACATGTTTATACAGATCGTGGTGAAGATATTTCCATGTTTATACAGATCCCTGTGTAGATATTTCCATGTTTATACAGATCGCAGTGTAGATATTTCCATGTTTATAAAGATAGTGGTTTAGATATTTCCATGTTTATACAGATAGCGGTCTAGATATTTCCATGTTTATACAGATGGCGGTGTAGATATTTCCATGTTTATAGAAATGGCGGTGTAGATATTTCCATGTTCATTGAGATAGCGGGGTAGATATATCCATGTTCATAGAGATAGCAGTGAGGATATTTCCATGTTTATACAAATAGCAGTGTAGATATTTCCATTTTTACAGAGATAGCGGTTTCGATATTTCATATTTATACAGATAGCGGTGTAGATATTTCCAGGTTTATACAGATTGCGGTGTAGATATTTCCATGTTTATACAGATAGCGGTGTAGATATTTCCACGTTTATACAGATGGCGGTGTAGATATTTCCATCTTTCTACAAAGGGCAGTGTGGATATTTCCATGTTTATAGAGATGGCGGTGTAGATATTTCCATGTTTATATAAATGGCAATGTAGATATTTTCTTGTTTATGTAGATGGCGTTGTAGATATCTCCATGTTTAAAGAAATGGCGGTGTCTATGTTTCCATGTTGATGGAGATAGCGGTGTAGATATTTCCATGTTTATAGAGATAGCGGTGTAGTTATTTCCATGTTTATAGAGATAGAAGTGTAGATATTTCCATATTTCTCCAGATGACTGTGTAGATATTTCTATGTTTGTACAGATGGCAGTGTAGATATTTCCATGTTTATACAGATGACTGTATAGATATTTCCATGTTTTTACACATGGCAATTCAGATATTTCCATGTTTATAGAGATAGAGGTGTAGATATTTCCATGTTTGTACAGATGGCGGTGTTGATATTTCCATCAATACTCAGAAGGCCGTGTAGATATTTCCATGTTTATACAGATGGCGGCGTATATATTTCCATGGATATGCAGATGGTGGTGTAGATATTTCCATGTTTATACAGATAGCGGTGTAGATATTTCCATGTTTACACAGATGGTGGTGTAGATATTTCCGTTTTTATACACATGGCGGAGTAGGTACTTCCATCTTTATGGAGATGGCTGTGTAGATATTTTCATGTTTATAGAGATGGCGGTGTAGATATTTTCGTATTTATAGAGATAGTGCTGTAGATAATTCCATCTTTCTACAGATGGCAGTGTAGATATTTCCATGTTTATACAGATGGCGGTGTAGATATTTCCATATTTATACAGATGTCTGTGTAGATATTTCCATGTGAATACAGATGGTATTGTAGGTATTTCCATGTTTATACAGATGGTGGTGTAGATATTTCCATGTTTATTCAGATGACTGTGTAGATATATCCATGTTTTTACAGATGGCAGTGTAGATATTTCAATGTTTATAGATATGGAGCTGTAGATATTTCCATGTTTATACAGATTGCGGTGCAGATATTTCCATGTTTGTAGAGATGTCGGTGTTGATATTTCCATCAATACACAGATGACCGTGTAGATATTTCCATGTTTATACAGATGGCGTCGCACATATTTCCATGGATATGTAGATGGCGGTGTAGATATTTTCATGTTTATACAGATAGCGGTGTAGTTATTTCCATGTTTATATAGATAGAGGTGTAGATATTTCCATGTATATATACATGGCTGTGTAGATATTTCCAAGTTTATACAGATGTCGGTGTAGATATTTCCATGTTTATACAGATAACTTTGTAAGTATTTCCATGTTTATACAGATGGCGGTGTAGATATTTCGATGTTTATAGAGATAGCAGTGGAGTTATTTCCATGTTTATACAGATAGCGGTGTAGATATTTCCACGTTTATACTGATCACGGTGTAGATATTTCCATGTTTATAGAGATGGCGGTGTAGATATTTCCAGGTTCATAGAGATAGCTGTGTTGATTTTTCCATGTTTATAGAGATAGCGGTTGGATATTTCCATGTTTATACAGATAGGGGTGTAGATATTTCCATGTTTATACAGATGGCGGTGTAGATATTTCCATGTTTATACAGATCCCGGTGTAGATATTTCCATGTTTATACAGATCACGGTGTAGATATTTCCATGTTTATATAGATCATGGTGTAGATATTTCCATGTTTATACAGATCGCGGTGTTGATATTACCATGTTTATAGGGATAGTGGTGCAAATATTTCCACATTTATACAGATAGCGGTGAGGTTATTAGCATGTTTATACAGATACCGGTGTAGATATTTCCATGTATAAACAGATGTCTGTGTATATATTTCCATGTTTAAACAGATGACGGTGTAGATATTTCCTTGTTTATACAAATAGCGGTGTAGTTACTTCCATGTTTATACAGATCACGGTGTAGATATTTCCTTGTTTATACAAATAGCGGTGTAGATATTTCCATGCTTATACAGATAGCTGTGTAGATATTTCCTTGTTTATACAAATAGCGGTGTAGATATTTCCATGTTTATACAGATCACGGTGTAGATATTTCCTTGTTTATACAAATAGCGGTGTAGTTATTTCCATGTTTATACAGATAGCGGTGTAGATATTTCCATGTATATACAGATGGCTGTGTAGATATTTCCATATTTATACTGATGGCTGTGTAGATGTTTCAATGTTTATACAGATGACTTTGTAGGTATTTCCATGTTTATACAGATGGCGGTGTAGATATTTCCATGTTTACAGAGATAGCTGTGTAGATATTTCCATGTTTATACAAATAGCGGTCTAGATATTTCCATGTTTATACAGATCGCGGTGTAGATATTTCCATGATTATACAGATCGCGGAGTAGATATTTTCATGTTTATACAGATAGCGGTGTAGATATTTCCATGTTTTTACAGATATCGGTGTAGATATTTCCATGTTTACACAGATTGCGATGTAGATATTTCCATCTTTCTACAGAAGGCATTGTAGATATTTCCATGTTTATACAGATGGTTGTGTAGATATTTCCATGTTTATATAGATGGTGGTGTAGATTTTACCATGTTTATACAGATAGCGGTGTAGATATTTCCATGTTTATAAAGATAGCGGTGTAGATATTTCCATGTTTATACAGATAGCGGTGGAGATATTTCCCTCTTTATACAGATAGCGATGTACATATTTCCATGTTTATACAGATATCGGTGTAGATATTTCCATGTTTATACAGATAGCAGTGTAGATAATTCCATGTTTATACAGATGGCTCTGTAGATATTTCCATGTGTGTACAGACGGCGGTGTAGTTATTTCCATGTTTATACAGATGGCGCTGTAGATATTTCCATGTTTATACAGATGGTAGTGTAGATATTTCCATGTTTATACAGATATCAGTGTAGATATTTCCAGGTTTACAGAGATAGAGGTGTAGGTATTTCCATCTTTGCACAGATTGCGGTGTAGGTTTTGCCAAATTTACACAGATAGCGGTGTAGATATTTCCAAGTTTACACAGATAGCTGTGTAGATATTTCCATGTTTACAGAGATAGCATTGTAGATATTTCCGTGTTTATACAGATTGCGGTGTAGCTATTTACATATTGACACAGATAGCGGTGTAGATATTTCCAATATTAAACAGGTAGCGGTGTAGAAATTCCCATGTTTATACAGATCGCTTTGTAGACATTTCCGTTTTTCTACTGATGTCAGTGTAGATATTTCCAAGTTTATACAGATGGCAGTGTAGATATTTCCATGTTTATAGAGATAGCGGTGTAGATATTTCCATGTTTGTACAGATGGCGTTGTTGATATTTCCATCTATACACAGATGGCCTTGTAGATATTTCCATGTTTATACAGATGGCGGCGTAGATATTTCCATGGACATGCAGATGGCAGTGTAGATATTTCCATGTTTATAGAGATTGAGGTGTAGATATTTCCATGTTTATATACATCACGGTGTAGATATTTACATGTTTATACAGATCGCAGTGAAGATATTTCCATGTTCATACAGATAATGGTGTAGATATTTCCATGTTTATACAGATCGCGGTGTTGATATTACCATGTTTATAGGGATAGCGGTGCAAATATTTCCACATTTATGCAGATAGCGGTGTAGTTATTAGCATGTTTATACAGATAGCGGTGTAGATATTTCCATGTATAAACATATGTCTGTGTATATATTCCCATGTTTAAACAGATGGCGGTGTAGATATTTCCTTGTTTATACAAATAGCGGTGTAGTTATTTCCATGTTTATAAAGATAGCGCTGTAGATATTTCCATGTATATACAGATGGCTGTGTAGATATTTCCATGTTTATACAGATGGCTGTGTAGATATTTCCAAGTTTATACAGATGGCTGTGTACATATTTCCATGTTTATGCAGATGACTTTGTAGGTATTTCCATGTTTATACAGATGGCGGTGTAGGTATTTTGATGTTTATAGAGATAGATGTGTAGATATTTCTATGTTTATACAGAAAGCGGTGCAGATATTTCCATGTTTATACAGATGCCTATGCCGATATTTCCATATTTATACAGAGGGCTTTGTAGATATTTCCATGTTTATACAGATGGCAGTGTAGATATTTCCATGTTCCTACACATGACTGTGTAGCTATTTCCATGTTTATAGAGATGGCTTTGTAGATATTTCCATGTTTATAGAGATAGCAGTGCAGATATTTCCATGTTTATACAGATAGCGTTGTAAATATTTCCATGTTTATACAGATCGTGTTGTAGATATTTCCATGTTTATACAGATACCGGTGTAGATATTTCCATGTTCATACAGAACGCAGTGTAAATATTTCCATGTTTTTACAGATAGCGTTGCAGATATTTCCATGTTTGTACAGATGGCGGTGTTGATATTTGCATCTATACATAGATGACCGTGTAGATATTTCCATGTTTATACAGATGGCGGTGCAGATATTTCTATTGTTATGTAGATGGCGGTGTAAATATTTCCATGTTTATACAGATACCGGTGTAGTTATTTCCATGTTTATATAGATAGCGGTGTAGATAATTCCATGCATATACACATGGCTGTGTAGATATTTCCATGTTTATACAGATGGTGGTGTAGATATTTCCATGTTTATACAGATAACTTTGTAAGTATATCCATGTTTATACAGATGGTGGTGTAGATATTTCGATGTTTATAGAGATAGCAGTGGAAATATTTCCATGTTTATACAGATACCGGTGTAGATATTTCCATGTTTATACTGAGCGCGGTGTAGATATTTCCATGTTAATAGAGATGGCGCTGTAGATATTTCCATGTTCATAGAGATAGCGGTGTTGATTTTTCCATGTTTATAGAGATAGTGCTGTGGATATTTCCATGTTCATACAGATAGGGGAGTAGATATTTCCATGTTGATAGAGATGGCGGTGTTGCTATTTCCATGTTTATACAGATCACGGTGTAGGTATTTCCATGTTTATACAGATCGCGGTGTTGATATTACCATGTTTACAGGGATAGCGGTGAAAATATTTCCACATTGGTACAGATAGCGGTGTAGATATTATCATGTTTATACAGATAGCGGTGTAGATATTTCCATGTATAAACAGATGTTTGTGTATATATTTCCATGTTTAAACAGATGGCGGTGTAGATATTTCCTTGTTTACACAAATAGCGGTGTAGTTATTTCCATGTTTATACAGATAGCGGTGTAGATATTTGCATGTATATACAGATGGCTGTGTAGATATTTCCATGTTTATACAGATGGCTGTGTAGATATTTCCATGTTTATACAGATGGCGAAGTAGTTAGTTCTATGTTTATGGAGATGGAAATGTAGATATTTTCATATTTTTAGAGATAGCGGTGTAGATATTTCCATGTTTATAGAGATAGCAGTGTAGATATTTACATGTTTATACAGAAGGCTGTGTAGATATTTCCATGTGTATACAGATGGCATTGTAGATATTTCCATGTTTATAAAGATGACTGTATAGGTATTTCCATGTTTTTACAGGTGGCAGTGCAGATATTTCCATGTTTATACAGATAGCTCTGTAGATATTTCCATGTTTATACAAATGGCGGTGTAGATATTTCCATGTTTATAGAGATGGCGGTGTAGATATTTCCATCTTTATAGAGATACCGGTGTAGATATATCCATGTTCATAGAGATAGCAGTGAGGATATTTCCATGTTTATTCAGATAGCAGAGTAGATATTTCCATTTTTATAGAGATAGCGGTTTAGATATTTTATATTTATACAGATAGCAGTGTAGATATTTCCATGTTTATACACATTGCGGTGTAGATATTTCCATGTTTATTCAGATGACTGTGTAAATATTTCCATGTTTTTACAGATGGCAGTGTAGATATTTCAATGTTTATAGTGATGGCGCTGTAGATATTTCCATGTTTATACAGTTAACAGTGGAGATATTTCCATGTTTATACAGACAGCATTGAAGATATTTCCATGTTTATACACATAGCGGTGTACATATTTCCATGTTTATAGAGACAGCGGTGTAGGTATTTCCATGTTTATACAGATAGCGGTGCAGATATTTCCATGTTTATACAGATGCCTATGCAGATATTTCCATATTTATACAGAGGGCTGTGTAGATATTGCTATGCTTATACAGATGGCAGTGTAGATATTTCCATGTTCCTACACATGACTGTGTAGGTATTTCCATGTTTATACAGATGGCTTTGCAGATATTTCCATGTTTATAGAGATAGCGGTCAGATATTTCCATGTTTATACAGATAGCGGTGTATATATTTCCATGTTTATACAGATCGTGGTGTAGATATTTCCACGTTCATACAGATACCGGTGTAGAGATTTCCCTGTTTATACAGACCGCAGTGTAGATATTTCCATGTTTGTACAGATGGTGGTGTTGATGCTTCCATCTATACACAGATTGCTGTGTAGGTATTTCCATGTGTATACAGATGGCATTGTAGATATTTCCATGTTTATACAGAAGGTGGTGTAGATATTTCCATGTTTACACAGATGACTCTATAGGTATTTCCATGTTGATACAGATGGCGGTGTAGATATATCCATGTGTATAGAGATAGCGGTGTAGATATTTCCATGTTTATACTTATCGTGGTGTAGATATTTCCATGTTATAGAGATGGCGGTGTAGATATTTCCATATTCATAGGGATGGCGGTGTAGATATTTCCATGTTTATACAGATCACGGTGTAGATATATCCTTGTTTATACAAATAGCGGTGTTGTTATTTCCATGTTTATACAGATAGCGGTGTAGATATTTCCATGTATATACAGACGGCTGTGTAGATATTTCCATGTTTATACAGATGGCTGTGTAGATATTTCCATGTTCATACAGATGACTTTGTATGTATTTCCATGTTTATACAGATGGCGGTGTAGATATTTCCATGTTTATAGAGATAGCTGTGTAGATATTTCCATGTTTATACAGATAGCGCTGTAGATATTTCCATGTTTATACAGATCGCGGTGTAGATATTTCCAAGTTTACACAGATTGCGGTGTAGATATTTCCATGTTTCTACAGATGGCATTGTTGATATTTCCATGTTTATAGAGATGGCGGTGTAGATATTTCTATGTTTATACAAATGGTGGTGTAGATATTACCATGTTTATACAGATAGCGGTGTAGATATTTCCATCTTTCTACAGATGGCATTGTAGATATCTCCATGTTTATATAGATGGCTGTGTAGATATTTCCATGTTTATACAGATGACTTTGTAGGTATTTCCATGTTTATACAGATGGCAGTGTAGATATTTCCATGTTTGTACAGATGGCGGTGTTGGTGTTTCCATATTTATACAGATAACGGTGTAGAAGTTTCCATGTTTATACAGATATCGGTGTAAATATTTCCATGTTTATACAGATAACGGTGTAGATATTTCCATGTTTATAGAGATAGCGGTGTAGATATTTCCATATTTATACAGATAGCGGTGTAGATATTTCCATGTTTATACATACCGCGGTGTAGATAATTCCATGTTTATACAGATAGCGGTGCAGATATTTCCATGTTTGTACAGATGGCGGTGTTGGTATTTCCATCTATACACAGATGACCGTGTACATATTTCCATGTTTATTCAGATGGCGGCGCAGGTATTTCCATTGATATGTAGATGGCGGTGTAGATATTTCCATGTTTATTCAGATAGCGGTGTAGTTATTTCCATGTTTATAAAGATAGCGGTGTAGGTATTTCCATGTATATACACATGGCTCTGTAGATATTTCCATGTTTATACAGATGGCGGTGTAGATATTTCCATGTTTATACAGATGGCGGTGTAGATATTTCGATGTTTATAGAGATAGCAGTGGAGATATTTCCATGTTTATACTGATCATGGTGTAGGCATTTCCATGTTATAGAGATAGCAGTGTAGATATTTCCACGTTTGTACAGATGGCGGTGGTGATATTTCCATCTATACACAGATAGCCGTGTAGGTATTTCCATTTGTATACAGATGGCATTGTAGATATTTCCATGTTTATACAGATGGTGGTGTAGATATTTCCATGTTTATACAAATGACTGTATAGGTATTTCCATGTTTTTACAGATGGCATTGTAGATATTTCCATGTTTATACAGATAGCAGTGTAGATATTTCCATGTTTATACAGATGGCGGTGTAGATATTTCCATGTTCATTGAGATGGCGGTGTAGTTATTTCCATGTTCATTGAGATAGCGGTGTAGGTATTTCCATATTTATACAGATAACGGTGTAGATATTTCCATGTTTATACAGATAGCAGTGTAAATATTTCCATGTTTATACAGATCACGGTGTAGTTATTTCCATGTTTATAGAGATAGAGGTGTAGATATTTCCATGTTTATACAGATAGTGGTTTAGATATATCCATGTTTATACAGACCGCGGTGTAGATATTTCCATGTTTATACAGATAGTGGTGTAGATATTTCCATGTTTGTACAGATGGCGGTGTTGATATTTCCATCTATACACAGATGACCGTGTAGATATTTCCATGTTCATACAGACGGCTGCGCAGATATTTCCATGGATATGTAGATGGCGGTGTAGATATTTCCATGTTTATACAGATAGCGGTGTAGTTATTTCCATGTTTATATAGATAGCGGTGTAGATATTTCCATGTATATACACATGGCTGTGTAGATATTTCCATGTTTAGACCGATAACTTTGTAAGTATTTCCATGTTTATACAGATGGCGGTGTAGATATTTCGATGTTTATAGAGATAGCAGTAGAGATATTTCCATGTTTATAGTGATATCGGTGTAGATATTTCCACGTTTATACTGATCGCGGTGTAGATATTTCCATGTTTATAGAGATGGTGGTGTAGATATTTCCATGTTCATAGAGATAGCGGTGTTGATTTTTCCATGTTTATAGACATAGCGGTGTGGATATTTCCATGTTTATACAGATTGGGGTGTAAATATTTCCATGCATATAGAGATGGCAGTGTAGATATTTCCATGTTTATACAGATCACGGTGTAGATATTTCCATGTTTCTACAGATCGCGGTGTAGATATTTCCATGTTTAAACAGATCATGGTGTAGATATTTCCATGTTTATACAGATCGTGGTGTTGATATTACCATGTTTATAGGGATAGCGGTGCAAATATTTCCACATTTATGCAGATAGCGGTGTAGTTAGTAGCATGTTTATACAGATAGCGGTGTAGATATTTCCGTGTATAAACAGATGTCTGTGTATATATTTCCATGTTTAAACAGATGGCGTTGTAGATATTTCCTTCTTTATACAAATAGTGGTGTAGTTATTTCCATGTTTATACAGATAGCGGTGTACATATTTCCTTGTTTATACAAATAGCAGTGTCGATATTTCCATGTTTATAGAGATCACGGTGTAGATATTTCCTTGTTAATACAAATAGCTTTGAAGATATTTCCATGTTTATACAGATAGCGGTTTAGATATTTCCAAGTATATACAGATGGCTGTGTAGATATTTCCATGTTTATACAGATGGCTGTGTAGATATTTCCATGTTTATACAGATGACTTTGTAGGTATTTCCATGTTTATACAGATGGCGGTGTAGATATTTCCATGTTTATAGAGATAGCTGTGTAGATATTTCCATGTTTATAAAGATAGCCGTGTAGATGTTAAAATATTTATACAGATGGCGGTGTAGATATTTCCATGTTTATACAGATCGCGGTGTAGATATTTCCATGTTTATACAGATAGCGTTGTAGATATTTCCAAGTTTTTACACATATTGGTGTAGATATTTCCATGTTTACACAGATTGTGGTGTAGATTTTTCCATCTTTCTACAGATGGCATTGTAGATATTTCCATGTTTATACAGATGGCGGTGTAGATATTTCCATATTTATATAGATGGTGGTGTAGATATTACCATGTTTATACAGATATCGGTGTAGATATTTCCATGTTTATACAGATAGTGGTGAAGGTATTTCCATGTTTATACAGATCGCGGTGTAGATATTTCCATGTTTATACAGATCGCTGTGTAGATATTTCCATGTTTATACAGATAGCATTGTAGATATTTCCATGTTTATACAGATCGCGGTGTAGATATTTCCATGTTTATACAGATGGCGGTGTAGATATTTCCATGTTTATAGAGATGGCTGTGTAGATATTTCCATGTTCATTGAGATAGCGGTGTAGATATATCCATGTTCATAGAGATATCAGTGAGGATTTTTCCATGTTTATACAGATAGCAGTGTAGATATTTCCATTTTTATAGAGATAGCGGTTTTGATATTTCATATTTATACAGATAGTGGTGTAGAGATTTCCATGTTTATACAGATTGCGGTGTAGATATTTCAATGTTTATACAGATAGCGGTGTAGATATTTCCACGTTTATACAGATGGCGGTGTAGATATTTCCATCTTTCTACAAAAGGCAGTGTAGATATTTTCATGTTTATAGAGATGGCGGTGTACATATTTCCAAGTTTATGTAGATGGCAATGTAGATATTTTCTTGTTTATGTAGATGGCGTTGTAGATATCTCAATGTTTAAAGAGATGGCGGTGTATATATTTCCATGTTGATGGAGATAGCGGTGTAGATATTCCCAGGTTTATAGAGATAGCGGTGTAGTTATTTCCATGTTTATAGAGATAGCGGTGTAGATATTTCCATATTTCTACAGATGACTGTGTAGATATTTCCATGTTTGTACAGATGGCAGTGTAGATATTTCCATGTTTATAGAGATAGCGGTGTAGTTATTTTCATGTTTATTCAGATTGCGGTGGAGATATGTCCATGTTTATACAGATAGCAATGGAGATATTTCCACGTTAATACACATAGCGGTGTAGATATTTCCATGTTTATACAGATAGCAGTGTAGGTATTTCCATGTTTATACAAATAACTTTGTAAGTATTTCCATATTTATACAGATGGCGGTGAAGATATTTCGATGTTTATGGAGATAGCAGTGGAGATATTTCCATGTTTATACAGATAGCGGTGTAGTTATTTCCATGTTTATATAGATAGCGGTGTAGATATTTCCATGTATATACACATGGCTGTGTAGATATTTCCATGTTTATACAGATGGCTGTGTGGATATTTCCATGTTTATACAGAGTTCTCTGTAGATATTTCCATGTTTATATAGATGACAGTGTAGATATTTCCAGGTTTATACAGATGACTGTGTAGATATTTCCATGTTAATACAGATGGCGGTGTAGATATTTCCATGTTTATAGAGATAGCGTTGTAGATATTTCCATGTTTATTCAGATAGCGGTGTAAATATTTCCAAATTTATACAGATAGTGGTGTAGATATTTCCATGTTTTTACAGATAGCGGTGTAGATATTTCCATCTTTATTCAGAGAGTGCTGTACATATTTCCATGTTTATACAGATAACTGTGTAGATATTTCCATGTTTATACAGATAACGCTGTAGATATTTCCATCTTTATACAAACGGTGGTGTAGATATTTCCATGTTCCTACACATGACTGTGTAGTTATTTCCATGTTTATACAGATGGCGGTGTAGATATTTCCATATTTATAGAGATAGCAGTGTAGATATTTCCAGGTTTATACAGATAGCGGTGTAAATATTTCCATGTTTATGCAGACCGTGGTGTAGATATTTCCATGTTTATACAGATACCGGTGTAGATATTTCCATGTTTATACAGACTGCAGTGTAGGTATTTCTATGTTTATACAGATAGCGGTGTAGATATTTCCATGTTTGTACAGATGGCCGTGTTGATAATTCCATCGGTACACAGATTGCCGTGTAGATATTTCCATCTTTATACAGATGGCGGCACAGATATTTCTATGGATATGTAGATGTCGGTGTAGATATTTCCATGTATATAGACATGGCTGTGTAGATTTTTCCATGTTTATACAGATGGCGGTGTAGATATTTCGATGTTTATAGAGATAGCAGTGGAGATATTTCCATGTTTATACAGATAGCGGTGTAGATGTTTCCATGTTTATATTGATCACGGTGTAGATATTTCCATGTTTATAGAGATGACGGTGTAGATATTTACATGTTCATAGTGATAGCGGTGTTGAATTTTCCATGTTTATACAGATAGCTTTGTGGATATTTCCATGTTTATACAGATAGGGGTGTAGATATTTCCATGTTTATAGAGATGGCGGTGTAGATATTTCCATGTTTATACAGATCACGGTGCAGATATTTCCATGTTTATGCAGATCGCGGTGCAGATATTTCCATGTATATACAGTTCCTGGTGTAGATATTTCCATGTTTATACAGATCGTGTTGTTGATATTACCACATTTACAGGGATGGCGGTGCAAATATTTCCACATTTATACAGATAGCGGTGAAGTTATTAGCATGTTTATACAGATAGCGGTGCAGATATTTCCATGTATAAGCAGATGGCGGTGTAGACATTTCCTTATTTATACAAATAGCGGTGTAGTTATTTCCATGTTTATACAGATAGCGGTGTAGATATTTCCATGTATATACAGATGGCTGTGTAGATATTTCCATGTTTATACAGATGGCTGTGTAGATATTTCCATATTTATACAGATGACTTTGAAGGTATTTCCATGTTTATACAGTTGGCCGTGTAGATATTTCCATGTTTATAGAGATAGCTGTGTACATATTTCCATCTTTATACAGATAGCGGTGTAGATATTTCCATGTTTATACAGATAGCGGTGTAGATATTTCCATGTTTATACAGATCGTGGTGTAGATATTTCCATGTTTGTACAGACAGCAGTGAATATATTTCCATGTTTATACACATAGCTGTGTACATATTTAGATGTTTATGGAGACAGTGGTGTAGGTATTTCCATGTTTATACAGATAGCGGTGTAGATATTCCCATGTTTATAGAGATAGCGGTGTAGACATTTCCATATTTATACATATAACGGTGTAGATACTTCCATGTTTATACAGACCGCACTGTAGATATTTCCATGTTTATAGAGATAGCCGTGTAGATATTTCCATGTTTGTACAGATGGCGGTGTTGATGTTTCCATCTATACACAGATTGCCGTGAATGTATTTCAATGTTTATACAGATGGCATTGTAGATATTTCCATGTTTATACAGATGGTGGTGTAGATATTTCCATGTTTATAGAGATGACTGCATAGGTATTTTCATGTTTTTACAGATGGCATTGTAGATATTTCCATGTTCATAGAGATAGCAGTGTAGCTATTTCCATGTTTATACAGATGGCGGTGTAGATATTTCCATGTTTATAGAGATAGCGGTGTAGATATTTCCATATTTATAGAGATAACGGTGTAGATATTTCCATGTTTATACAGATAGACGTGTAAATATTTCCATGTTTATACAGATCACGGTGTAGATATTTCCATGATTATAGAGATAGTGGTGTAGATATTTCCATGTTTATACAGATAGCGATGTAGATATTTCCATGTTTTTACAGACCGCGGTGTAAATATTTCCATGTTTATACAGAAAGCGGAGTAGTTATTTCCATGTTTATATAGATAGCGGTGTAGATATTTCCATTAATATACTCATGGCTGTGTAGATATTTCCATGTTTATACAGAGGGCGGTGTAGATATTTCCATGTTTATAGAGATGGCGGTGTGGATATTTCCATGGTTATACAGATCACGGTGTAGAAGTTTCCATATTCATACAGATCATGGTGTAGATATTTCCATGTTTATACAGATCGCGGTGTTGATATTACCATGTTTATAGGGTTAGCGGTGCAAATATTTCCACATTTATACAGATAGTGGTGTAGTTATTAGCATGTTTATACAGATAGCCATGTAGATATTTCCGTGTATAAACAGATGTCTGAGTATATGTTTCCGTGTTTAAACAGATGGCGGTGTAGATATTTCCTTGTTTGTACAAATAGCGTTGTAGTTATTTCCATGTTTATATAGATAGCGGTGTAGATACTTCCTTGTATATACAGATGGCTGTGTAGATATTTCCATGTTTATACAGATGGCTTTGTAGATATTTCCATGTTTATACAGATGACTTGGTAGGTTTTTCCATGTATATACAGATGGCGGTGTAGATATTTCCATGTTTATAGAGATAGCTTTGTAGATATTTCCATGTTTATACAGATAGCGGTGTAGACATTTCCATGTTTATACAGATCGCGGTGTAGATATTTCCATGTTTATACACATCACGGTGCAGATATTTCCATGTTTATACAGATCGCGGTGTAGATATTTCCATGTTTATAGAGATAGCGGTGTAGATATTTCCATGTTTATACAGATAGCGCTGTAGATATTTCCATGTTTATACAGATGGCGGTGTAGTTATTTCCATGTTTATAGAGATGGCAGTGTAGATATTTCCATTTTTATAGAGATAGCCATGTAGATATGTCCATGTTCATAGAGATAGCAGTGTAGATATTTCCCTGTTTACACAGATAGCAGTGTAGATATTTCCATTTTTATAGAGATAGTGGTTTAGATATCTCATATTTATACAGATAGCGGTGTAGATATTTCCATGTTTATACAGATGCCTGTGTAAATATTTCCATGTTTATACAGATGACTTTGTAGGTATTTCCATGTTTATACAGATGGTGGTGTAGGTATTTCCATGTTTATAGAGATAGCTGTGTAGATATTTCCATGTTTATACAGATAGCGGTGTAGATATTTCCATGTTTATACAGATCACAGTTTAGATATTTTCATGTTTATACAGACAGCAGTGGAGATATTTCCATGTTTATACACATAGCGGTGTACATATTTCCATGTTTATAGAGACAGCGGTGTAGGTATTTCCATGTTTATACAGATAGCGGTGCAGATATTTCCATGTTTATACAGATAGCGGTGTAGATATTTCCATGTTTATACAGACCACGGTGTAGATATTTCCATATTTATACAGATAGCGGTGCCGATATTTCCATGTTTGTACAGATGGCGGTGTTGATATTTCCATCTATGCAATGATGACCGTGGAGATATTTCCATGTTTATACAGTATCGGTGTAGATATTTCCATGTTTACACAGATAGCTGTGTAGATATTTCCAAGTTTACACAGTTAGCTGTGTAGATATTTCCATGATTACAGAGATAGCATTGTATATATTTCCATGTTTATACAGATAGCGGTGTAGATATTTCCATGTTTATACAGATAGCGGTGTAGATATTTCCATGTTTATACAGATAGCGTTGGAGATATTTCCATGTTTATAGAGATAGCTTTGTAAATATTTCCATGTTTATACAGATAGCGGTGTAAGTATTTCCATGTTTATAGAGATAGCGGTGTAGATATTTCCATGTTTATAGAGATAGCGGTGTAGATATTTCCATGTTTATAGAGATAGCTTTGTAAATATTTCCATGTTTATACAGATAGCGGTGTAAGTATTTCCATGTTTATAGAGATAGCGGTGTAGATATTTCCATGTTTATACAGATAGCGGTGTAGATATTTCCACATTTATACTTATAGCGCTGTAGATATTTCCAGGTTTATAGAGTTAGCGGTGTAGATGTTCCCACGTTTATAGAGATAGCGGTGTAGATATTTCCATGTTTATGCCGATAGCGGTGTAGATATTTCCATGTTCGTAGAGATGGCGGTATAGTTCTTTCTAAGTTTATAGAGATAGCGGTGTAAATATTTCCATGTTTATAGAGACGGTGGTGTAATTATTTTCATGTTTATAGAGATAGCGGAGTAGATATTTCCATGTTTATACAGATAGCGGTGTTGGTATTTCCATGTTTATACAGATAGCGGTGTAGATATTTCCATGTTTATACAGCTCGAGGTGTAGATATTTCCATCTTTATACAGATGGCCGTGTAGATATTTCCATGTTTATACAGATAGCGGTGTAGATATTTCCAAGTCTATAGAGATAGCGGTGTAGTTATTTCCATATTTATACAGATTGCGGTGTAGATATTTCCATCTTTATACAGATGGCGGTGTAGATATTTCCATGTTTATACAGATGGCAGTGAAGTTATTTCCATGTTTATACAGATAGTGGTGTAGATATTTCCATGTTTATACAGATGGCGGTGTAGATACATCCATGTTTCTGAAGATGGCGGTGTAGATATTTTCATATTTATAGAGATGGAGGTGTAGATATTTCCATGTATATAGAGATAGCAGTGTAGATATTTTCATGTTTATAGAGAAAGCGGTGTAGGTATTTCCATGTTTATAGAGATAGCGGTGAAGATAATTCCATATTTATACAGATAGCGGTGTACGTATTTCCATGTTTATACAGATTGCGGTGTAGATAATACCATGTTGCTGCAGAAGGCGGTGTAGATATTTCCTTGTTTATACAGACTGCAGTGTAGATATTTCCATGTTTATACAGGTAGTGCTGTAGATATTTGCAAGTTTACAGAGATAGCGGTGTAGTTATTTCCATCTTTGCACAGATTGCCGTGTAGATGTTTCCATGTTTACGCAGATAGCTGTGTAGATATTTCCAAGTTTACGCAGATAGCTGTGTAGATATTTCCAAGTTTACACAGATAGCTGTGTAGATATTTCCATGTTTACACACATACCGTGGTTGATATTTCCATGTTTATACAGATAGCGGTGTAGATATTTCCATGTTTATACTGATAGCGGTGAAGATATTTCCCTGTTTATACAGATAGCGATGTAGATATTTCCATGTTTATACAGACGGCAGTGTAGATATTTCCATGTTTATACAGATAGCGGTGTAGATATTTGCATGTTTACACAGATAGCGGTGTAGATATTTCCATCTTTGCACAGATTGCGGTGTAGGTATTGCCAAATTTACACAGAAAGCGTTGTAGATATTTCCAAGTTTACACAGATCGCTGTGTAGATATTTCCATGTTTACAGAGATAGCATTGTAGATATTTCCATGTTTATACAGATTGCGGTGTAGTTATTTCCATGTTGATACAGATAGTGGTGAAGATATTTCCATGTTTGTACACGTAGCGGTGTTGAAATTCCCATGTTTATACTGATCGCTTTGTAGACATTTCCATCTTTCTACAGATGTTAGTGTAGATATTTCCAAGTTTATACAGATGGCAGTGTAGATATTTCCATGTTTATACAGACGTCTGTGTAGATATTTCAATGTTTATGCAGATGGCGTTGCAGATATTTCCATGTTTATAGGGATGGCTCTGTAGATATTTCTATGTTTATAGAGATAGCGGTGTAAATATTTCCATGCTTATAGAGATGGTGGTGTAAGTATTTTCATGTTTATAGAGATAGCGGTGTAGATATTTCCATGTTTATAAAGCTCACGATGTAGATATTTCCATCTTTATACAGATGGCAGTGTAGATATTTCCATGTTTATACAGATAGCGGTGTAGATATTTACATGTCTATACAGGTAGCGGTGTAGGTATTTCCATATTTATACAGATTGCGGTGTAGATATTTCCATCTTTATACAGATGGCGGTGTAGATATTTCCACGTTTATACACATGGCAGTGAGGATATTTCCATGTTTATACAGATAGTGGTGTAGATATTTCCACGTTTATACAGATGGCGGTGTTGATACATCCATGTTTCTGAAGATGGCAGTGTAGATATTTTCATGTTTATAGAGATGGCGGTGTAGATATTTCCATGTATATAGAGATAGCGGTGCAGATATTTCCATGTTAATACAGATAGCGGTGTAAATATTTCCATGTTTATACAGATCGTGGTGTACATATTTCCATGTTTATACAGATACCGGTGTAGATATTTCCATGTTTATACAGATCGCAGTGTAGATATTTCCATGTTTATAGAGATAGCGGTGTAGATATTTCCATGTTTGTACAGATGGTGGTGTTGATGTTTCCATCTATACACAGATTTCCGTGTAGTTATTTCCATGTGTATACAGATGGCATTGTAGATATTTCCATGTTTATACAGATGGTTGTGTAGATATTTCCATGTTTATACAGATGACTGTATAGGTATTTCCATGTTTTTACAGATGGCATAGTGGATATTTCCATGTTTATAGAGATAGCGCTGTGGATATTTCCATGTTTATACAGATAGGGGTGTAGATATTTCCATGTTTATAGAGATGGCGGTGTAGATATTTCCATATTTATACAGATCACGGTGTAGATATTTCCATGTTTATACAGATCATGGTGTAGATATTTCCATGTTTATACAGATAGTGGTGTTGATATTACCATGTTTATAGGGATAGCGGTACAAATATTTCCACATTTATACAGATAGCTGTGTAGTTATTATCATGTTTATACAGATAGCGGTGTAGATATTTCCATGTATAAACAGATATCTGTGTATATATTTCCATGTTTAAACAGATGGCGGTGTAGATATTTCCTTGTTTATACAAATAGCGGTGCAGTTATTTCCATGTTTATACAGATAGCAGTGTAGATATTTCCATGCATATACAGATGGCTGTGTAGATATTTCCATGTTTATACAGATGGCTGTGTAGATATTTCCATGTTTATAGAGATGACTTTGTAGATATTTCCATGTTTATACAGATGGCGGTGCAGATATTTCCATGTTTATAGAGATAGCTGTGTAGATATTTCCATGTTTATACTGATCGCGGTGTAGATATTTCCATGTTTATAAAGATAGCGTTGTAGATATTTCCATGTTTATACAGATAGCGCTGTAGATATTTCCATGTTTATACAGATGGCGGTGTAGATATTTCCATGTTTATAGAGATGGCGGTGTAGATATTTCCATGTTTATAGAGATATCGGTGTAGATATATCCATGTTCATAGATATAGCAGTGAGGATATTTCCATGTTTATTCAGATAGCAGTGTAGATATTTCCATTTTTATAGAGATAGCGGTTTAGATATTTCCTATTCATACAGATAGCGGTGTAGATATTTCCATGTTTATACAGATTGCCGTGTAGATATTTCCATGTTTATTCAGATGACTGTGTAGATATTTCCATGTTTTTACAGATGGCAGTGTAGATATTTCAATGTTTATAGAGATGTCACTGTAGATATTTCCATGTTTATACAGATAACGGTGGAGATATTTCCATGTTTATACAGACAGCAGTGGAGATATTTCCATGTTTATACACATAGCGGTGTACATATTTCCATGTTTATAGAGACAGCGGTGTAGGTATTTCCATGTTTATACAGATAGCGGTGCAGATATTTCCATGTTTATACAGATGCCTATGCAGATATTTCCATATTTATACAGAGGGCTGTGTAGATATTTCTATGTTTATACACATGGCAGTGTAGATATTTCCATGTTGCTACACATCACTGTGTATTTATTTCCATGTTTATACAGATGGCTTTGTATTTATTTCCATGTTTATAGAGATAGCGGTGCAGATATTTCCATGTTTATACAGATAGCGGTGTATATATTTCCATGTTTATACAGATCGTGGTGTAGATATTTCCATGTTCATAGAAATACCGTTGTAGATATTTCCCTGTTTATACAGACCACAGTGTAGATATTTCCATGTTTGTACAGATGGCGGTGTTGATGTTTCCATCTATACACCGATTGTCGTGTAGGTATTTCCATGTGTATACTGATGGTATTGTAGATATTTCCATGTTTATACCGAAGGTGGTGTAGATATTTCCATGTTTACTAAGATGACTGTATAGGTATTTCCATGTTTATACAGATGGCGGTGTAGATATTTCCAAGTTTATAGAGATAGCGGTGTAGATATTTCCATATTTATACAGATAACGGTGTAGAAGTTTCCATGTTTATACAGATAGCGGTGTAAATATTTCCATGTTTATACAGATCACGGTGTAGATATTTCCATGTTTATAGAGATAGCTGTGTAGATATTTCCATGTTTATACAGACCGCGGTGTAGATAATTCCATGTTTATACAGATAGCGGTGCCGATATTTCCATGTTTGTACAGATGGCGGTGTTGATATTTCCATCTATACACAGATGACCGTGTAGATATTTCCATGTTTACACAGATAGAGTTGCAGATATTTCCATGTTTATAAAGATAGCGGTGCAGATATTTCCATCTTTATACAGATAGCGGTGTGGGTATATCCATGTTTATACAGATAGCGGTGTGGGTATTTCCATGTTTATACAGATAGCGGTATAGATATTTCCATGTTTATAGAGATGACTGTCTAGATATTTCCATGTTTATACAGCTTTCCGTGTAGATATTTCCATGTTTATACAGATAGCGGTGTAGATATTTCCATGTTTATACAGATAGCTGTGTAGATATTTCCACGTTTATACAGACAGCAATGTAGATATTTCTATGTTTATAGAGATAGCGGTGTAGATATTTTCATGTTCATACAAACAACAGTGTAGATATTTTCATGTTTATGGAGATAGCGGTGTAGATATTTCCATTTTTATAGACATAGCGGTGTAAATATTTCCAAGGTTTTACAGATAGCGGTGTAAATATTTCCATGATTATACAGATAGCGGTGTAAATATTTTCATGTTTATAGACATAGCGGTGTAGATATTTCCATGTTTTTAGAGATCGCGGTGTTAACATTTCCATGTTTCTACAGATAGCCGTGTAAATGTTTACACATTTATAGCGATAGCGGTGTAGATATTCCCACGTTTTACAGATAGCGGTGTAGATATTTCCCCGTTTATAGAGATAGCGGTGTAGATATTTCCACGTTTATACAGATAGTGGTGAAGATATTTCCACTTTTATACAGATTGCGGTGTAGAAATTTCCAAGTTTATACACATAGCGGTGCAGATATTTCCACTTTTATACACATACCGGTGTAGATATTTCCATGTTTATAGAGATAGCGGTGTAGATATTTCCACGTTTGTAGAGATAGCAATGTAGATATTTCCACGTCTATACAGATAGCGGTGTAGGTATTTCCACGTTAATACAGATAACGGTGTAGATATTTCCGGGTTTATAGAGACAGCGGTGTAGTTTTTTCCATGTTTCTACAGATAGCGGTGTAGATATTTTCATGTTTATAGAGACAGCGGTGTAGATATTTCCATGTTTTTACAGATAGAGGTGTAGATATTTCCATGTTTATACAGTCAGTGGTGTAGATATTTCCATGTTTAAACAGATAGCCGTGTATATATTTCCATGTTTATACAGACAGCGGTGTAGATATTTCCATGTTTTACAGATAGTGGTGTAGATATTTCCATGTTTATAGAGATAGCGGTGTAGATATTTCCATGTTTATAGAGATAGCTTTGTAAATATTTCCATGTTTATACAGATAGCGGTGTAAGTATTTCCATGTTTATAGAGATAACGGTGTAGATATTTCCATGTTTATACAGATAGCGGTGTAGATATTTCCACATTTATACTTATAGCGGTGTAGATATTTCCAGGTTTATAGAGTTAGCGGTGTAGATGTTCCCACGTTTATAGAGATAGCGGTGTAGATATTTCCATGTTTTTAGAGATAGCGGTGTATATATTTCCACGTTTATAGAGATAGCGGTGTAGATATTTCCACATTTCTAGAGACAGCGGTGTAGATATTTCCATGTTCATAGAGATAGCGGTGTAGATATTTCCATGTTTTTAGAGATAGCGGTGTATATATTTCCACGTTTATAGAGATAGCGGTGTAGATATTTCCATATTTCTAGAGACAGCGGTGTAGATATTTCCATGTTCATAGAGATAGCGGTGTAGATATTTCCATGTTTATAGAGACAGTGATGTAGATATTTGCGTGTTTATAGAGATAGCATTGTAGATATTTCCATGTTTATAGAGACAGTGGTGTAGATATTTCCATGTTTATACCGATAGAGTTTTAGATATTTCCATGTTTATAGAGACAGCAGTGTAGATATTTCCATGTTTATACAGATAGCGCTGTAGATATTTCCATGTTTATAGAGATAGCGGTGTAGATATTTCCATGTTTATAGAGACGGCGGTGTAAATAGTTCCATGTTTATACAGATAGCGTTGTAAATGTTTACACATTTACAGAGATAGCGGTGTAGATATTTCCACGTTTACAGAGATTTTATGAAAAGTTATTTTATGAAGACCAAACAAGTCATTGGGGTACCTACCTTATGTCATTTTTTACATTGAGAGTGTTAAAAATACCCCTACCCTAACCAAAACCCTGACTTATAGAGCCAGGAAAGGCCATGCAATAAAGGATTCTTGGGATTGTATGCCTGATAACAAAAACTTATCACAGAAGACTGCAAAAAACACTATCTTGCACAAAGCCCATTGCAACTTTGCACACAACAATGCTTTTGAAGGATATTTGCCCAACAACTGCCTGTCCAACCTGTGCCTGGCATCACCTTTGTTATTGATCTTTGTAGCCAAGGATAGTCATTTCCAAATGATCATATAATCTTCCTCATTTTTTCTTTTTTCTTCCTTTACCTCCGTGAATATGCATATAGTTTACTCTGGCTTGCCTGTTTCTATTGGAAGGCTCTGTTTCCAAACGAATATCTTTTTCTTGTGGAGAGCCTCTCTCTGTTTGTTATTTAGGTTGATAAGAGAAATGTGAACATTTGAGAGCTCAGGTAAAAGGCCTTAGTCTACAGTGAAACTTTTTTGCACCCTTAGATGCTTACTTCCACTACAACTTGCAGGTGGGCCTTGAAAAGTTCTTGGAATAAGTTTGAGCTTTGGTCTTCTCCGATTCATTTAGCATAGATTCTCAAAATGTGGTCCCTGGACCCACAGCATCAGCATCACCTGGAGATTGTTAGAAATGCAAATCATCGGGCCTCATTCCAGACCCTCAGCTGGAAACTCTAGGGGCATGGCCAGACCCTCTGTAGCTGAACAAGCCATCCAGGTGGTTTTGATGCAGCTAAAGTTTTGGAACAACTAGTGTAGCCCCATTTGGAAAACTTGCCTCTACAGGCCTCCCTAGCTGGTAAGCTGCTAGCATTTTTTGTTTGTTTGTTTGTTTGTTTTGATACAGGGTCTTGCTCTGTTGACCAGACCGTGACCTCCTGGGTTCAAGCGAGGACTCAGCCTCCTGAGTAGCCGGGACTACAGGTATGTGCCACCACCATGCCCAACTACTTTTTGTATTTTTTTTTTGTAGGGATGGGGTTTTAGCCAAGGCTAGTCTCAAACTCCTGGACTCAAGCAATCTGCCCACTTTGGCCTCATGAAGTGCTGGGATTATAGGCATGGGCCACCACTCCTGGCCCAAAGTTCATATTTTAACTACTAACCTAAATTATTTTAAAAACAAAATTCTCCTTGGACTCAAACCAGGTCAGAGTGACATGATCATGTGCCTGTTTTGTGCAGGGTGAAGTGAGATTATTATCTAGGAAATAGCTGAAATGTCCTGAGGGTGACAAAGAGGAGCTGTGTTTTCAGCCAAATATCAGGACCAGGGCCCCTGCCTGCCGCTGAACCCCAGCGGGGACCCCTACTTTGTGTTTATCTGTGGTGGCTATGCTTGCCCACCTGGGTGGGAACCCCGAGAATGACTCCAGACTTTTCCAGGGACTGCATGCCAGGGTATTTTTACAATTTATGTGTAGACTTTGTTCGGGTGGAAAAGTTATTTTATGAAGACGAAACAAGCAATTGGGGTACCTACCTTATGGCATTTTTTACACTGAGAGTGTTAAAAATACCCCTCCCCTAACCAAAACCCTGACAAATAGAGCCAGGGAAGGCCATGCAATAAAGGATTCTTGGGCTTGTATGCCTGATAACAAAAACTTATCACAGAAGACTGCAAAAAACACAATCTTGCACAAAGCCCATTGCAACTTTGCACACAACAATGCTTCTGAAGGATATTTGCCCAACAACTGCCTGTCCAACCTGGGCCTGGCATCACCTTTGTTATTGATCTTTGTAGCCAAGGATAATCATTTCCAAATGATCATATAATGTTCCTCATTTTTTCTTTTGTCTTCCTTTACCTCCGTGAATATGCATATAGTTTACTCTGGCTTGCCTGTTTCTATTGCAAGGCTCTGTTTCCAAACGAATATCTTTTTCTTGTGGAGAGCCTCTCTCTGTTTGTTATTTAGGTTGATAAGAGAAATGTGAACATTTGAGAGCTCAGGTAAAAGGCCTTAGTCTACAGTGAAACTTTTTTGCACCCTTAGATGCTTACTTCCACTACAACTTGCAGGTGGGCCTTGAAAAGTTCTTGGAATAAGTTTGAGCTTTGGTCTTCTCCGATTCATTTAGCATAGATTCTCAAAATGTGGTCCCTGGACCCACAGCATCAGCATCACCTGGAGATTGTTAGAAATGCAAATCATCGGGCCTCATTCCAGACCCTCAGCTGGAAACTCTAGGGGCATGGCCAGACCCTCTGTAGCTGAACAAGCCATCCAGGTGGTTTTGATGCAGCTAAAGTTCTGGAACAACTAATGTAGCCCATTTGGAAAACTTGCCTCTACAGGCCTCCCTAGCTGGTAAGCTGCTAGCATTTTTTGTTTGTTTGTTTGTTTGTTTTGATACAGGGTCTTGCTCTGTTGACCAGACCGTGACCTCCTGGGTTGAAGTGAGGACTCAGCCTCCTGAGTAGCTGGGACTACAGGTATGTGCCACCACCATGCCCAACTACTTTTTGTATTTTTTTTTTTTTTTTGTAGGGATGGGGTTTTAGCCCAGGCTAATCTCAAACTCCTGGACTCAAGCAATCTGCCCACTTTGGCCTCACGAACTGCTGGGATTATAGGCATGAGCCACTGTGCCCGGCCCTGCCAGCTTTGTATAAGCTGAGGAGTTTTTAAAAATACCTAGACTCAGGGCAAACCCCAGACACTTAAGTCAGATTCTCTGGGAGGTGAAGCCCAGGCACTGGTATTTTTAAAGTCTCTACAGATGGTTCTAATGTGCTGCTAAGTTAGAGAACCGCTGATCTAGACCAGGCCTTTTCAAACTTAATGTGCACGTGAATTACCTGGACCTTGTTAAAATGCAGATTCAGTCTGCATAGGCCTGGGGTGGAGCCTGAGCTTCTGCATTTTTAACAAGTCTCTAGAGGATGCTGCTGCATCTGGGCTGCTAACTACACTTGGAGATAGGAGGTTCTGGAGAGCAGAGGAAAGAGCATGAACCATAACCTAGGGGCTGGTAGTCCTGACTTCCGAGCCAAGGTTTGCCTTTATGTGGCTGGCAACTTGCTTGGACTCCTACCTCAATTCTTTGGGCCCAAGGTTTGTCCTGCCTCAGAAGGATGTCAAGAAAATTGAGTGAGTAATGCAGAATTGTTTCTTAAAGTGTGTGCAGATGCTCCATGAATTTAGAGAGTATGTGGATGCACATTAGTACATTTTAATAGTTGTGACCATCTTGTTATGAGTACTTAGAACAAGTAATAATGGCTTTTGATGTATAGTAGTAAGAAAGCTTCCTTTTAAAAGGCGTGTATTTAAGTTTCAAAAGTGGGTCTATTTAAAAATATATGAAATAAATAATAGTAGAGGTAATTGACAGATCAAAATTAGGAAGGCAGGATGAGAATGACTCAAGTTTGGGAAATGCTGAGAAAGCAGATGCCCAAGGGCTATGAAAACTTAAAAAAATAGGTAGCACTTGATTTTGATTGGCTGAATGAGATGATGTGTTTGATTATTTATGGGGTTGGCATTTGGCAACATGCACTGGGTGGCTGGGATCACTGTTTATTAAAAAATATTTGAGTCTCCACTTTGCACTAGATACTCTTTTAGTCTCTTGGAAAAGGGATTGGGGGGCAGGCAGGATAAAAACAAATCATTTATGCCCACAGGAAAATTGCAGGAAGATAAACGTCATGAAATAAACTCTATGCTTCTCATTTAATATTTTTTATAGATTATGAGAAAAAAGTTTCGCTCTCTATCAGCTAGGAAAGCTGTCTTAGCACAACCATTCATTCTTGCACAAATCAAAATCAAAATGAGCCAGAAGGCTCCATTCTGACAGCTTCTAATGGAGAAGCTACATTTACTGGCCATGGTTAAAGTTGCTGGGCTCTAAGGACTGTGCATTTCTTGAACTAGATAAATGGTCTTGGTGTAGCATAATACCAAAACTTCTTGTCGCAGCCTGTAAGGACAGAACTCAATCAGCCTGAAAACGAAGTCAGTGACTCCGACTCAACACAGGAATGTTCTGTGATTCCTAAAGAAGGATGTAGGAGTGTGGCACAATTCAACCACAGTCTGTGGCCCTGTGCCTCTGCCTTGACATGAGTGGGATTTCCCAGCTGGTCATTTTCTTCTTATCTAAGACATTGGGAACAAATTACTTGACCTCCTCTGGGCTTCAGTACTCCCACTCATCAAATTAGAGGACTGGGCAGTCGCTAGGCTCTCTTTAGGCATCATATTTTAGTTTCTGTGATTTTAAATTTGAGAAGGGGTGTCTAAGGGAGAATACATAGGGGAGGGGGAAAGGCTTAGTAAAAGTGTAGTTAGACACTGAATTTTTAAGAATTGCATTTTGTAATAATACCTTTACCTAATCAGGACTGACAATCTTACCTGATGACAGCACATGGAGGAATGGCTGCATTCAAAAATAAAAATGAAATAAAACAAGACCTTATTTGAACTTAGCAATAATGCTGATTCCTCTTTTTGATTTGAGGAGGTTATAGCTGTTGTAAATGCTTGAATTGGGTCTGCCCAGGCAAAACAGAGTCAAGAGTCCATGTCGGATGAATTTTAACAATGTAGACAATAGAAAGGGTTGCTTAAACTGCCCCTCTTTTACCAAAACACATTTACAAATGAAAGAACAACACTTCCATTTTTTAAAAACATTTTTTGAGATGAAGTCTTGCTTTGTCACCCAGAGTGGAGTGCAGTGGTGCGATCTTGGCTCACTGCAAACTTTGCCTCCCGGGTTCAAGTGATTCTCCTGCCTCATCCTCCCGAGTAGCTGGGACTACAGGCGCCCACCACCATTCCTAGCTAATTTTTGTATTTTTAGTAGAGACAGGGTTTCACCATGTTGGCCAGGCTGGTCTCGAACTCCTGACCCCAGGTGATCTGCCGACCTCGGCCTCTGAAAGTGCTGGGATTACAGGCGTGAGCCAACACGCGTGGCCAAAAAATTTCCATTTTTAATTGCAGGGTCTGGGGAATTAAAATGCATCCGTAATTTCTTGCATCTCTCCGCTCGGGCTTGCATGAATGCAGAGGGATGGGGAGGACTTCTTGAGGCAAGCATCCCCCTCTTGTCGCCTGCCATCTGGAGAGAGAGGGCTGTGATTTATCTCACTTTAATCAGGAAGGACCTGATGTGTGGATGGAGAGGTCTGACGGCTTTGTTGCTCCATGTGGGAAAGAAACGGACAGAGTGAATTTGTGTATGATCCCTAAGGAGAAAGCGTCTTTGTGCTCTATTTCATTTTGACCTGGAGCCCCTGAAAGCAAGCTAGTTACAAGTTGAAATAGGCCATTTCTAAAGTGTGATTTTGTTTGTGTATGAGCCTTGATTACAAAGGGGAAAAAAACCCGCTTAATTTACATACACCACATGTAGCGCAGGATCCCCTGGGCTGTCTTTTCAGGTATCAGGAAACTTTGATGAAAGTCCCTTGCCTCATCTAGGACTCATTTGATATTGTTTAGCAGAGCCTGGTATTAACATTTCCTTCCAACTGTTTACTGGAATCTGTGTGTTCCCTTCAAGTGATGCATACTAGCTGCACAGGCTTCCTGCCACTGTCATCCTAATCTTTCCATGCAGACAGGAGCAGAGGGGAGAGCGCTGAGCCAGGCCCCAGCTTGCTTTTCTTTCCTGACACAGCCCGGCTCCACTGCACTTCTCAGCTCTTGCTCTAGGTGGTGCTGTTTGACCATTTTCTTCATGTGACCCTCCACTCGGTAATATAAATTCATTCGGAGGATGACCTGATATCAAAAAAAATTCCTTTTGATTAGTAGAATCAACTTGTTCCTTCACACGATACTCTTCCCACTGAGACACATGGAGACAATTCTGACTCCAGGTTTGCAACCTTGAGATTTCTCTCAGATGCAATAAAAAAAAACAAAAAAGCATTTTGAGTGGCACAGTGATGCCTAGTGCATGATGATGTTTGTCTGCTCAAACATTAAAGGGAAACTTGTGGGTTTGAGGGTGCCCAGCAGCACGACAGCTGCCAATGTAAATGAGCCGTATAGAGAGAGAGGGGGCGGGAGGGGACTACAAACTTCAGAATATGAGCTGTTCGTTTATAAGTTAAAAAAAAAAAAAAAGTCAAAAGGGAGCCCAGGATGGTGCAAGAAAGAGGAGAAAGGAAGATTTTCCTTGCAGCTAATCAGGAGAGTTTATAAGGGCTGATTACATGAGTGGAAGCCTTAAGTTCTTTTTTTTTAAAAATGTGAAAATTTGCATGTATGTATGTATGTATGTATGTATGTATAGCTTCGTGTATTACCATTATTATTGCAATCAGCAAATGGATTTACTTCCTTTATCTCATAGGCTCCTTCCCACTCACTTCTGGCAGCACATTTTCCTTTCTCCTTCATCCCAGAACATCAAAGAACAGATGCGCTTCCTAACCCTGGCTCCAGGGGACTTTATACATTGTAAACAGTGCACCTCTAACGTGGTTCACCGCTTAGAGAACGTGTGTCCCATTTTAAAACTGTGACTCCTTTATATTTTGCAGTGCTTATTTTAATAAGAGACATTGGACTTGTGACATATTTTTCATGGAGGAGTGAGCTTAATGGTTGAAAGTAATCGATAAACTTGTTTTTCCTCTGATGCCATCAGCCAAGATCCTATGGCAATAGTAAGAGGATGACACTGGGCTGGCACCCCCTCCATAACATATTTGGACCATGTTTTCCCCCCAGAATGCACATGCAATAGCTTTGGTTTGGTAAGAGAGAGATGGTGTACTTGGTTTCCTTCTGTCACACTTTTGGTGAAATGAATTAGACTTTTAAATCAGGAAATTCAGTGAGATGAGTTAGATTTTTACACAAGAGCAGTGGAGGACTTCCAGCTGGTTGGGGGAATGATATGGAAATATCTTGCTAAATCAGGGTCTGGTGGAATGCTGCTCCCCTTGCAGGCTCCTCTTCACAGGGAGCAATCTGTGGGTTGCTTATAGAACAGAGCGAGCAGGAGGCATAGCATGGTCTTGCTCAGGGGAAGACCCGGTATTCAGATGTTTGTCATTAGGAACTGGGTGTGGGCTTTTTCAAGTTAAACTGAAGCAGCAGTTCTATTAGGAAGAGCCTCCCAGATCAGCATCTTCTGTTTCTGGATACTCTCCCTTTGAAAAGCCAGATTTCAGCAAAAAGCTTTGCTAATGGTGAAATTGCACAACTGAAACCCTATGGGAGCAATGGGAAAGATGGAGAAAGAGGTGGTTATATCATGTACTTCAACAGTTTATTTAGAGGCTGTTGACGTTAGAATAACAAGCCAAGACAAACAAAAATACTCATTTTGGATGAAAATATTGTCTTTTCATGTTATTATAGATAGCTGAGTCCTAAGACTTCTACAGAAACACATTTTCCTAATGAGTGGCTGATTTTTCTGGTTGTGCAAGTAATGTCCAAATTATTGTACAAATTTTTGGCTCAGGAGCAAACATTGTATTGCATATTGAGCTAATCACTTGCCCTTTCTAAGGTAAGCCCTTACCTCTGCTTTCCCTTCATCTTGTCATTTCTGTTTGTTGGGTACAGGTTTCCTGTTGGTTCTTTCTGTTGGCTCTGATGTAACATGAATGAAGTTCTTAACATCCTTTCAGACATAAACACAACTTAGCTCATTGTTTCTGAGTTCATATAGAGGTTTTCTTGCCCCTGAGACTTTCGTGTCAGACAGCTGGATGTTGCTGTGTTCAAGGCTCTATCTGTTGATTTTGTATCCTACAACTTTACTGATTTCACCTATCAGTTCAGTTCTAACATTTTTCAAATTTTATTTGTTTTTGTTTTTTAAATATTGTATGTTTCATTTTAGAGTCAGGAGGGTAGATGTACAGGTTTCTTAAACAGGTATATTGCATGGTGCTGAGGTTTGGGCTTCTAATGATCCCACCACCCAAGCAGTGAGCATAGTAATCGATAGGTAGTTTTACAACCCTTGCTCCCACCATCCTTCCCTCCCACCTTTGGAGTCCCCCAGTGTCTATTGTTCCCTTCTTTGTGTTGAGTTCTAACCTTTTTTTAGTGAAGTTTGTAGGGTTTTCTATATATAACAAGATCATGCCGTCAGTAGAGACAGTTTCACTTCTTCCTTTCCTATTAGGATGCCTTTTATTTCTTTCTTTTGCCTAATTACCCTGAGAAGTGGTGTCTGTGGGCATCCTTGTCTTGTTCCTGACGGTAGAGGAAAAGTTTCAACTTTTCACCATTGATCATGGTGTTAGCTATGGGTTTGTCATATATGGCCTTTATTTTGTTGGGATACAGTCCCTCAATACGTGATCTGTTGGGTGTTTTTTTTTTTCACCATGAAAGGGTTTCGAATTTTGTCAAAAACATTTTCTATATCTATTGTGATGGCCATATAGTTTCTATCCTTTATTTTTCTAATATGGTATATTATATGTATTGATTTGCTTATGTTGAACCATGACATGATCATGGTGAATGATTCTTTCAATGTGCTATTGAATTTGGTTTGCTAGGATTTTGTTGAGGATTTTTGCATCTATGTAGATCAAGGATATTGGCCTGTCATTTTCCTTTCTTGTAGTGCTCTTGTCTGGCTTTGGAATCAGGGTAATGTTGGCCCTGTAAGATGAGTTTGGAAGTATTCCCTCCACTTCAGCTTTTTGGAAGAGTTTGAGAAGGACTGGTATTAGTTCTTCTTAAAATATTTGGTAGAATTAAACTGGGAAGCCATCTGGTTTTGGGTTTTTCATTGAGAGGAGACATTTTCTTACGGATTCAACCTCCTTGCTTGCTATTAGTCTGTTCAGGTTTTTAAATTTCTTCATGAGTCAATCTTGGTTGTTTTATGTGTCTGGGAATTTATCCATTTCTTCTAGATGATCCAATTAGTTAGTGTGTAATTATACCTAGCAGTTTCTTAGGATCCTTTGTATTTCTGTGATATTGGCTATGATGTTTCATCTTTCATTTCTGATTTTATGCTCTATTGAAAACATGAGGCATAGCAGGTAGGGGGCACTGGTCAGGACTTGGGGTATAAACTGGCAGATGTTAAGGTGGGTGATTCTGGTTAACTCAGAAACTCCGAAGTCCCGTGTGGAAGAATTAACTGCCGGTACTCACCTAGTAATGTATATCCTTGGTCAAAAAAGATCCAGCTGAGAATGTTGGATGAAGGGACCAAATCAATATTCATCATTATATTGAAAACAAGTCAGATTGGCTGTGGTCTTTTGACAGCAGGTCAGTGGCTAAGTCTATTTGAACAAAGTTAGGGCAGGTTCAAGGGAGAATCCTGAGATCGGTATTCTTTGTTCCATACAAACTTGCCTTTCAGTTTCTTCTCCCCATGCCTCCAGGATGTCCCTGCACGGCCCGTAGGGCCCCCTCCTTCAGTACCTTGCCTTACGAAGGGGAGAAAATGAGTTTTCCAATGTTAGCATATATTTAGCCTTCCAAAATTTTCTATTTCTATTTTAGGGGAGCTCTAGGAAAACAGCAGATTACTCTAAATCCCCAGGTAAAAATCTGAAATGGTGGAATTTCATATGACCAGGAGACATATTTTGGGGCAAGTGGGCTTTTCACAATCACTTGGACATGAAGGCATCTGCTTCTTCTATGCCTAAAATAGTCCTTCAATTTAGTAGTTTAATTCCTCTTCCACTTTTTCAAATTTCAAGACAATACATGTAGTGACTGAACAATTTGGATCCAAGTTTCACTATTTAACTGCCAGTGTGACCTTGGGCGAGTCACTTAATCTTTTCAAGGCTCAATTTCATCATGTAAAGTAGAAGTACAAACAATCCCTGACTTAGAATATTTTGACTTACGATTTTTCAACTTTAAGATAGTTTGAAAGCAATACACATTCAGCAGAAGCTGTACTTTGAGTACTCATACAACCATTCTGTTTTCCACTTTCAGTACAGTATTCATTATATTACATGAGATATTCAAAGCCCACTTTATTATAAAATGGGCTTTCTGTTAGATGACTTTGCCTAACTGTAGGTTAATGTGAGTGTTTAAGGTAGGCCGAGCTAAGCTATGATGTTTAGTAGGTTAAGTGTATTAAATGCATTTTCAGCTTACAATATTTTCATAAGTTTATTGTAATATAACCCCATTGTAAATTGAGGGGTATTTGTAATAATGATATCTCTTCAAGGAGACTTTGTGAGCCTCTCATAGGAAAATGCATACACAGATGCATATAAATATATAATCTTTCTTTTCCATACATATGATATTCTTTAAGGATATTCAAAAATCTGGAAACAGTTGCCTCCAGGGAGATAAATGGTAGTGGGTTGGGAAACTTTTAACTGTATACGCTTTTGTACCTTTTGCATTTTGAATCAGATGAATGTATAATCTACATAAAATATTAAGATTAAAACATCACCGAATAACTTATCAGGAGTTTGGTGAACATAAGGGAAGGCCTCCTATGGTGGCTGTATTTTATTCAGTGTTGGTCACTGTTGGGCACTTCATAGAGCTTATTTCATTTCATCCTCACAAGCGCCGTAGGAGGAAGGGGCCCCAGAGGGATTCATGGTTAGAATAGCAGAGTAGGAGCATTTGGCAGCTATATTCTGTGTAGGTGATAACTTTAAAGATATTTCTGTTATAAAATGTTTCAAACATACAAAAAATATAGAGAAGCAGTTTTCTATAGTTATTAAATATTCTTAATGGGTAGTCACAGAAATTATCATCCAAAGTGGGATATTCTTGAGAGAAAAAGGAGGTTCTATTTATAATTATGGTGGGATAACAAACTTAAGATGAACAGCTCTGGACAAACTGGGTTGTATGGTTCCTGGAAAACAAGGATTACTGTAAATGTGAGTCCCGCCTTGTGCTTCTCTCTGTCCCACCAAGAAAATATGATCTTGATACAGATGTTCATTGTGTCAAGGCAACCATGGCAACCATGATCTAGATACACTGTTCAAGTTTTATGCTGATCCTACATATATATGTCTCAGGAACTTTCCAGAGTTTCCTTTGAGTGCTTCTAAATTTTGCATAAATGGTATGTTGTCCCTTGTCTCTTTTTAAAACCAGTAAGCCATTTTCCCTTCTTTTCCTGGAAAATTAAAGGAACAAAGACCAGGAAATAACAATGTATTAGCTAAGGTTCTGTTGATTGAAAGCAACAGAACCTAATTCTGGCTAGCTTAAACCATGCTAGGATTTAATGAAGAATACTGCAGAATCTTAGATATCTTATGACTGGGAAAGAGGAGGTTCAGGCAGTTCCTGGGATGTCAGCAACGTGTAGCTGTCAATTAACTGCCCCCACACCACCCACTGCTGCCGTCATCAATATAGCACACCACGATGGCTCCCAGCCTCTTTACGTCTGGGTTCCGGTGTTCAAATTCTAGAGACAGCAAGAGAAATCCCATTGTGTCAGGGATCCTTCCCTGGGTCACACTCCCTGCATATGGTCAGAAATGCAGGATTATGTACTAAAGACACAGCTAAAGAGGACCCACTTCACTGTTTTGGGACCATTTGCAGGGGAGGCAAAATTGTGAGCTACTCACTTAAAGAGGTGAGAACCATAAGTTTGCAGGAAAACAAAAATTGGAGAAGAGAAGGATAACACTATCCTACGGTTTCTTCTGAAAATGGACGAAGGGAACAGCATTTCCATTTGGAAATTCTCTCCTGGCATTTCAATATTTATGGATTCTGAATTCTGAGAAAAATCAGTTGAGAAATTAGGAAAATGGGAAGGAACATTCTAATTTTCCTGTGAAAATTACAGCTTAATAGTCAGTATAGAGAACTTACTGGCTTGAAGAAATGCACTGACTTCAAGTCAAGCAAGATGAGGAAGCACTGACATGTGGAGATGAAAGTTAAGGTGAACAGGACAGGAGCAGTAAAGGAGCCTCAGTCAGACTTTCTTGTATCTGTTGCTGTGTTACAAGTGTGTGTTCATGGCCTTGTCCACTGCTAACAGTGAACCATTCCTGCAAATAAATATTAATGTGTTCCTAGGCATAGTATATGTTTCACAAATCCTATGAGAGGTTTTCTAAGAAATGCCAAGTTTTAGAAACAAAATATACCCTTAAATCGGCAATTTTGACAGTTGCTTCTTTCTAGTGCTATTCATCTTGCCAGGAGATCAGAATGTTATGTTATTTAAATGGTATTGGAGGGGATGATTGATGCCTTGTATAACAATGTCATGTAAACAACGATTAAAGCATTAAGTATTTGTGGTGTTACCTTTCAATCTTTAAAGGACTTTTCTTTAGCATTTATTTTGTGATAACATTCATTTCTTTTTAATGTTTTCTCTATTAATGCTATTGGATTTTATAATCTTGTTATAATATGTTGGCTCATAATAATAATAAATCATCATTTGTTATCATATCTCTTTAAAACAGAAGACTACTAAAACTTTTCATATAATCCTGTTACAGAAAAAAACGACTATTTGCTTGTTATTATAGTCATTTATTATTTTTCAAAAACTTGTAAGTGAAGTGTTATGAAAATCATATGAATTTGGGAATTCCCAAGCATTCTCAGAAGTTCTATTTCCTTGTTCCCAAATCCCAATGATTAATATCTGCCAGGAGTCGGAAAACAGTGAAAGGAAGTAACATCCTATGTTGGATACCTGGTAGGGTTAGTGAAGAAACGTTATTGCTGAGCTCTGTGTTACGCTCACGAATGATGCCATTGAGGAAGTCACGCTTGTTGAAAGGAACGCAGATACACAAAGAGTTTTGCTGCTGTCTGTTGGATAAGAACCCCCTGGTCGATTTCAGCTCCTACTGCAAGTTACAAAATTCAATCCAATGATAAATGAAAAGTGCCCAGTGTGCTGGGAAATAACTTATTTTTTGGCTTCAGAGGAAATTTTAGAAACAGTGCCAAGTGAAACGTAAAAACAAACTACGAAGACGTTCATGAATTTCCCTCTGAAGCTGACAGCCGTATTTTAGCAGATGGAACTCCTACTATTAGCCCAACTCTTGGGTTGAAACAGTGTGTCCAGGAAACCCTATGTTAAAATGCAATGTGTTGGGGATATTGTTCCTCTATTTGCTTGAGTTAATTTTCAAATTAGTGTACTCTTGCTTAGCTGTGCTCTGAGGGAATGAACAAAAGATTGGTAAACTCTGATGGAGAACACTGGTCAGGCAGGGCACATAGAATCCCTGGGGATGGTGGTTCCTGGCAAATGGGGGAGGAGGACCTGAGCCAGGCTTGGGCTGGGCTGGAGGAACATGAAGATGGGACCTACTCACAACCCCCAAAACTGAGGGGTCCTGGTAACATATTATTTCACCCTCAGCCATGCAAATTCATTATTTTTATGGATAAAATAGCTTTAAAAAACTAATTTACATTGAAATGTTAAAATATTTATATAGAGATTAGAAATATTTATATTTATTGGGAGATTATTGGGAATCCCCTCCTAAAGCCCAAACATAAAAACTACCAAAAAAAAAATTCTGTGTAGGCTAAGATTGCAAATGACTGATGGAATGTAATTTAAATTAAACATGGAAAATATATTTCCTCTTTAATAAAGATCTAAATTCTATTCTTTTTAGGAGCCTTCAGAAATGAAATTCAACTATTAAAAAAAGTATAGAGAAGCCTTAAAAAAGAAACTTTTCTTTTGCTGTATTATATGTTAAAGAACTTTGATGAGAATAGTTCTAAAGTGTTTAATAATCGATTCCACTGATGTTTCTAGGTATTGTGGGGAACACCTAGAAATTAAATCTTCATCTTTGGCAGATCAGAGGCCTATTATTTTTAGGTAAAAAAATTAAAATCTGCTTTTAATAAATCACAAATTTTGCAAGTTAGCCATTAATAGTAAGTGCTTTTCAAAGTTTGGCCCAATACATGAAAAAGCCAGAAAAACATACCTGCATTAGTTTTGCCCATCACCTTCTTATGCTGGCCTCAGGAGATTTATTAACAGCATTCAATATTTTAGGTAGGCTGGATGTGGTGGCTCATGCATGTAATCCCAGCACTTTGGGAGGCTGAGGTGGGAGGATGGCTTGAGACCAGGAGTTCAAGACCAGCCTGGTCAACCTAGTGAGCCCCTCGGTCTCTCTGAAAAGAAAAAAAATTTAGGTATCCTGTGGCTACCTCCAAAAACAAACTCCAGAGGAACTGAATTTTCTTTTTTATTTCATGTGTTGGGATAATGGCTTCTTTTGCAGTTACTTACGAAGAATTGAAGGGTCAGTAAAAATATTTTTTCATCCTTAATAACATGAATTCTCTAATTTGTGTGTGATATAATGCTAGATATTGTGCCAAAAGTGTTACATAGACATAATCCATGCCCATTTTCAAAGATAATACTAATATAGAGAATAAGAATCATTATTATTGTAGTAATTATTATTTTAGTAATAGTAGTAATAATCAAAACAATTACATCAAACACTTATTAAACCCTTATTATGTGATAGGTACTGTGTAAGCAACTTCCACATATTAGCTCCTTAAATGTGATCACTAACCCCATGAGGTAGGTAGCATTATGTCCATTTTATAGATGCAGAAACTGAGCTTTGAAGAGGGAAAGCAACTTGCCCAAGGCCATGCAGGCAGTCATTGATAAGGGTGGGGAGCAAGAAGTTGAAGTCTGAGATGTAAGTTCACAGACACGAGTACACAAACACGTACAAGATACTCGTATGACATGTGGGGTTGCTTGAAATATGTAATTGACTTTCCCCAGCACAAGAAAGTGTTTGGACAGATTTCAAAGGGATCTAACACTTCCTCAGAGGACTGCCCTACGATATTTTTCCGTGTGCTTTTCTGCCTCTTGTCCTATACTTTTGGCATTTCTTCTGCTCTTAGAGGCAATGAGTCAACAGCATATTTTTAGCACCTCCTGTGTGCATAGAAGTGGCCCCTGACTCAATGGGAGTGTATAACTACCATGGGCCAAATCAGTGTGCTTTCCTGTTAGCCAGGGGATTATAGAAGAACACGCTCCCCTGATTCCAACAGAACTTGCTGCCACTCTGATGTCTTCATTGTAAGGCCTCTAAATGAATGTTCAAGAAATTCATGTTAAAGGCACGTGTCATATGTGTAACTTGTAAACATTTGTGTACTTGTCTCTGTGTCCTTACACCTCAGGCTTCAACTCTTGTTTTTACCTTTATCAATGACTACCTGTGTGCTGTGTGGTTTTGGACCAATTGCTCACCCCCTCTAAAGCTCAGTTTCTGCATCTGTAAAATGGATATAATGCCATATATACATAGATATAGATATACATACATATATATAATATACAAACTGAAATATATAGTTATATAAATATTTCAGTTTAAGTTTCAAAAATCACTGGAGGGTATTTTTATAATACCCTTCAGCAATTTTACCTGCTGCCTTTGCACATTCTGGTGAATTTCTAAATGGAAGTCTGATAGAGATTAATCTTTTAATGCATCATAAATAAAAAAGAAAATCACAGAATGATGTAGCTGGAGAGGACCTTGGGGATCTAGTGTTTCATGAAAGATTAATGTCCTTGATCTGTTTGTAAGTGTTTTGGAAAAATCTTCCATGGTCAAATAAAACTTGGCAATGTTGGATTAAAGTTAAATAGTTTTTTTTTTCCTGCAGAACTTCATAGTCTTTAATATGCTAATATGTTTTGTGAATCTACAAGGAATGAAGTGTTTCAATGCTTATTTTACCCAGATTCTCATTTTGGTACAGGCTGGTCAAGCTGAGTCAGCTAGTATGTTCTCTAGATGGAGATGATGGCTGATGCCTTTTTGAGAGCAAGAGAGTCCCCAGGGGAAGCAAGGGTATATCAGTTGCTCCATTTCATGCCAAGGATCCTCAGTCTTTAGAGGCTCAGAGAAGGCTGAAAGGCTACTCTAGGCTATCAGGGCTACCATTCATTGTGACCCATGCTACAGAGAAGCTTTGAGCTCAGTGCAAAGGAGTGACCAGCCCTTGAGAATCAGGAAAATTTATTTATTCCTGACCTAGTCCACTGAGGACATACAAGGAATGGGGCAGGGGAGTGTCACCAGCTATGGTTACAAGCTAGTCTGATTCTCTTTCATTAAGAAAACTGGTCCCTGTGAGTTTAGATTGGGAAGCACCAGGTTAAAAAATTTTTAGGCCAGGAGTGGTGGCCACTGTACTCCAGCCTGGGTGACAGAGTGAGAATCTGTCTTAAAAAAAAAAAAAAAAGTTAAGTGATGTCTTCTGTTGAGGACCTCTCAGAACTTTTAATATGAAAGTGTGCATTGTGAAGAATGGGAGTAGAGTGTACAGGAGTTTTAAAAGCTACTTGGTCATGAAACTCTTGCTTTGTGCAGGATTCGAGGGGCACTAACATTCTGAGGAAAATATTTTGGGAAACATTGATCTAATCCAAACTTCTCATTTTACCAGCAAACAACTGTGGGGCCCTCTAAGTTTCCTTTCTCCATCATTGTGACAAATTCATTGGAATTAATTCAATCAAACCTGGGGTCAGCTTTGAAGAGATTTATTTAGCAGGTAAATCTGTTTTGTACATTTTGAGGGAGTTCTGAGTTTCCATAGTCAAAAACCACAGATCAATTTAACCAACCTTTATGGAATATCACCTATGGCCCAAAGACCCTTTAGCTACAGTGATGGTCTACAAAAATATAAACTGTAATTCTTGCAATACAGGAGATTAGTAATAATGGTCAATATAATGATGATGACACCATGAATAGCTAACATTTATTGAACGCCTTTCTATTAGTCAGGCACTTTACTAAGTATTTTAATCCTCCCAACAATTTATGAGGTAGGGATTATAATAATTCCCATCTTATAGTGAGGACACTGAGGTTAGGAAATTATCCTAGCCTAAACGTTAAGTGTAAGCATGACTAGAAAGGTGTTATCAGCCTATAAGACATTCCTTTATGAGTGATACAAAATCCTATATAAATTCAGAGAAAAGAAAAGTGGTTTTAGAAGTCCTTGATCAGTGAGTGTGAAGCATGTGGTGGCCCGGTTACTGTTTGTTTGCCCATCTGTCCTCCCTCTGGGGATCAGCACCCCCTTACTTTGGAAGAATTGTTTTCCTTTTCACTGTAAGGTTCTTTCTGGCTATGCGATGGGGCACATTGCCTCAAACTAGCCCTGTTCCAGTCTTTGAGAACCTTGAAATTGGAACCAAGGGAAGAGGATTGCCTCTTGAATGGTAATTCTCTAAAATCTAGTCTGAGGTGCTGGTGCCTAATCCCTGGGTCTGTGGAAGGAGCTGGGCTGTGAGAGGGGAGAATGATGTTGATGTCAAGAGAGAGGCAGGTGCTAGGAGCAGAGAGATGGAGGCCTGGAGGGTTTCTGGGCTTCTCTGAGGCTTAGGGTTTGGATCATTGTCTTCATTACTGGAACAAAGGATTTACCATACCTGCTCTTCTGGGAATGAAACTGTCCTGCTTTGCAAAATAAAGTGTCATTAGAAAGAGATCTTAAAAACCCCACACCATAGACAGGTGCACAGATCCGTAGAAGTGTTAAAGTTCTGTCTGTTGGATGCTAAGCCAAGACTCTTAAGTATGTTCTAAAGAGAAACTGGTGTGTGTAGGCTGTGCACTCCCAGGGAGATAAAAAGTTAGGAACTTTATGGGTTGGGCTTGGTGGCTCCCACCTGTAATCTCAGCATTGTGGGAGGCTAAAGTGGGCAGATTGATTGAGCTGAGGAGTTCGAGACCAGCCTAGGCAACATGGTGAAACCCCATGTCTACAAAAGCTACAAAAATTAGCTGGGTGTGGTGGCATGTACCTGTAGGCGGGAGGATCGCTTGAGCCCAAGAGGGAGAGGGTGCAGTGAGCCATGATTGTGCCACTGCACTCCCCCTGGGTGACAGGAATTTTTTGGGGAATGGGATCTTGGAGACTGAGTAGAGACTAGAGGAAAAAAAAAAAACTACCTCCCCAACTGGCCACACTATTCTTTTAAAAAATGTTAATTGACAAATTAAAATTGTATGTATTTACGGAGGTATAATGTGATGTTATGATATATGTATACACTGTGGAATAATTAAATCCAGAGAATTAATAGATTCATCACCTCAAAACCTATCTTTTTTGTGGTGAGAACATTTGAAATTTATTGTCTTAGCAATTTTGAAATACACAATACTTCATTGTAAACTACAGTCACCATGCTGTGCTGTAGATCTCAACAAAATGTATTCTTCCTGTCTCAACTAAAACATTGTACTCTTTGACAACATTTCCCCATTCCTCTCACCCCCTCCAAAAACACCCATTCTTTATGTTGAAGAGAATGGCTAAAAAGTCCCAGCAGGTTTCAACTGACAGCTTCAGTGGTTGTCCCATCACACTTCAATGTTATTAATAGAAAGGGGAGGGGCAATACATAATTCGGACAGGCAGAAAGTACCATTGTAACCACTTTCCTGACTTCACAGAAAAAGTCCTCTTGTTTTCATCTGGAAAATGGGAACTGCGTGAATACCATTCTTCTTTTCTTCAGCCTCCAAAGAAAAAACAGATGCAAAGCCTTTTATCAATTGCAAAACAGTATACAATGTGTGTTATTACTCACAGTTGTCTTACTGTGACCAAACACTTTATAAGCCTGCGGCAAGTCAGACTTACTCTCAGGAAGTGGACAATATTTGGGGAAGGAGAAGCAGCAGGATCTTTCAGGACAGTAGCCTTGGTGGGTCCAAAAATTCCTTGAGCGAAATGGGAGACAAAACTTTCTTCCTGCTTTGGGGTTTATCCTGTTAGTCTTGTCTCTCTTCACTCCTATTTTCTATGGAGAATTTCCTGGTTTTGGAGTTTGGGTGCGTTTTATGGAGAGGAGGCAGAACATCTTTAGCTCCAGCAGAATGAAAGGATACATGCAAAGGAACCTAGCACAGTATGTGGTACCCAGTTCCCCTTTAACTTGGCTTTATTCATTCACTCCTGGTAGGGCATTAATAAGGGATTTAGCCCCCTCCTATTGAAAACGATTAATTCAGGGAAGAGTTCAGGCAGTGTGGACAGATACAGTGTAGGCCAAGCCTGTTTCTAAGGCAGGAGCTGGGTAGGGAGGGTGAGAAGGGCGAGAAGAATAGGGAAATATGTGTCGTCTGTGTTGCTGCTGTTGCAACCACCACAACAAACAAACAAGTGAAAAAAAAAAATAATTGTCCATACCGGAAAGTGTGCTGTTTTGGAGGAGGCTGGGGAAAGTGTGGATGGCTCGAGTGGGTCCTGTTGGATTGAAGTCTGACAGTGGTGATTCCCTTCAACAAATGGTCGGGGTGGGAGGGTACACACACACACACACACACACACACACACACACACACACACACACACCCCACATGCAGCGCCCAGCCTCCGATTTCAGCGCTGGCAGGAGATAACCATTCTTAGCTCGCCTTTCCAGGGTTATTTTTGGCTGAGGCTGTTCGCTGATGGCAAAAGGTTTCAGCCCCCTCCCAAATCCCTCCCCGTGCTTGTTCTAAAGAGAAACTGGTGCGTGTAGGCTGCGCACTCCCAGGGAGACAGGGAGACGGGCCTGGCGCCGGAGAGGAACCCGGACTCTGCCCAAAGTCTCGCCGCCCGCCGGCTGTTTTCTGGCGGAGGGTGTGCCCCGGAGGGCGGCGATCGCGCGTGAAGGCTGGGGCCAGGCGCGGGTGCAGGCGTCACCGGGGTCGGGCTAGCAGGCCCTGGAATCAGGATTTTGGGACACCCCGAAAGTAAGTCCAACTTGGGGAGAAACTGAGGACACCTCGGGCGGTCTGGCAGCGGAGAAGGTGGGCGGGAGAAAACTTTACAGGAAGGCAGAAGCAATCTCCGCCGAGGGAGTCAGCGAGCAGCTGCACGGAGAGGAGGGGCGGGCAGTCCCCAGGCGGGCGGGTGCAGGGCGCAGGGTGCCGACCTGCCGGAGAGGGGGCCTGGGAGCGAGGCGGAGTCCCGGTGCGCGGCCAGGTGGGCGGAGGCCCCCAGCAGGCTGCAGATTGCCTCCGGCCCCGGAAGCCTCAGCAGGACCGGCCAGGAGGCGCCACGGAGGGGAGCCCCATCCCGGTGCTGACAGTGCCCACCGCGCCCTACGAGGACCGGCGGCCGGCCGGCAGCGGGGGTCTGCGGCGACCTACCAGCCTCTTCGAGGGCCAGCGCAACTACCTGCCCAAATTCATCCAGAGCGTGCTATCGTCCATCGACCTGCGCGACCGCCGGGGCTGCACCACGGTGGTGGGCAGCGACGGCAGGTACTTTAGCAGGACGGCCATCGAGATCGTGGGGCAGATGGCTGCGGCCAACGGGGTGAGTGTCCGGATGCCCCTCGCTTCCCGCCGCGCTGCCGCCATGCCCTCTCCTAGCCCTTGTCCCCCTGCTGCCTCCGGGCCCAGCTGGGAGGCCCCTGCCCGGCCCAGGCTTTGCTTCCTCACTCCCGCATCCTCACCCTCCAGCGCCCCACTCCCGCCGCGCTCGCAGCCTCCCCGGCACACCCCGGACACTGGGTTCTATTAGTACCCACCGCCCCCAAAAGCCTTGAGGGGTGTCCGTCGTTCCTGGAGCCACTCCGGGTGCCCTGGACTCTTCTCCGACTCTGCACACATCCCGCACCTGCTCATTTTTCTTTCGGACATTCTCTTACCCGGCCCTGTAGATTCCAAGGCAGCTCCCAGTTTTCCATATTGTTCCCAACGCGTTCACTGCCCACAGTCCCCACACAAACTTCTTTCCCAGGCTCACAACATAGTCCCTCTTCCCCGTGCCCTTTTTGCAATAATCTGCCAGTCCCCTAAGTCTTAGCTCTGCCTATTTAACAGTAGTGGTGTCTCAGAACACACACACACACACACACACATACACACACACACACACACACACACACGATCCCTGACATATTTGGCAAGAGTAGGTCCTGAAGGTTTTTAATATTTTGGTTCTTTAACCCAGTGGAATTACTGAATGATTTATTTAATTAGGGTAGGGATGGAGTGGATCCATTTGTTTGATGCTAAACAGCCTGAGCTCGCAGTTCCCAGGGGGCATATCTCTAAATGGTCTGAAATGAGATTTGCAGTGGTTTTCTTAATGCAATTCCCAACTTCTCTCCAAATGCCTTTTGACATTTGACAACATTTCATGCCTCTTCCCCTTTCGCTTTTCATCCTTGTTTTCTCTCCCTTCTCCCACGACCTCGGTAGTCTTCTGCAATCCAGATTCTCAGACTTCGGGTTTTTCTCCCTCTGCCCCTTTCCTCTATGTCCTATAACTAGAAGCACCTTTTGGCATAGACCCGTATCCCAGTTTCCTCTTTCCCAGGTCCAGCAGCATCTCAAGGACATCTACAAGAGGGATACCTAACTTCAGGGGTCTCTGAATGATATGTGGGAAACATCGTCTAAAAAGGTAATTTTATCCTTATTCATGCAACCAGACCCACACTCATAGAACTTGTCTTTAAGGGGAGTGTCTTGCAGATGTATAAATGAGTGTTAACATCTTTAAAAGCAAAACTGAACATTTCCCTGGCATTTGTATTCCCTCCTTCCTTCCCAACCCTTTCCTTTTCATTTTCTCATTTATTATTAAAAACATTTTTAAAGGATCTCCATGCTTCATATTTATCTACTATAATTCCTCCTTCTCGGTGTTGCAGGGATAGGGAAAGAGGATTTTTTAAAAAACACAATAAAAAGCAATTGGGAGAAACAGGGCCAGTGGTGTTGGGGTGGGTAGTGGAATTGTGATTTTTGACTCCAGTAGACAATGATGCTGGATATATGGGGTTTGATTTCTCTCTGGCTCCTCACTTGAGATTGATGAAGTTTGGCTAGAATCAGGGAGTTGAAGAGAGGTTGACAAATGGTCTTTCACTCTTCTCTGACAGGCTGTTCCTGTGGAGTGATGGAGAATAATGAGCCTTGGGAGAGCTATGGGAGCTCTCATACTCCTTCCCGAGCCAATTTTTTAGGGAGTGAGAGAAACATGGCCTGTCCAATACTTGTTGTGGGTCAGGATATTTTTGAAGCTACGGTTGTTGATTTGCATGGGAAAATTATTATGTCTTATTATTTCTTGTCCCACTTTACCATAAGGGCTCCTCAGCTTCTTACTTCAATGGGTCTTCCATGACAAACACACTTTATTAACTCTAAGAGTGGAATTTATTTTAACAGATAATTAGCATAGGTCAATATATGCTTAAAATAGAGTCAAATTAAACGCACTAGCTGTTATAAAGGACAGCTGACAAAATCCACATAGAAGCATCGACTCTTAAATAATCTGAAAGTACTTCTTCTAAGAGGGGCGGGCATGGGTGAAGGGAATGGTGGACATGTTTCAGAATTTCAAACGCCAACTTTAACCAATCGTTTCCTCATTTTGTTCACCTTCTTGGGGGCTTATGCTAAAGTGAAGTGAATAGCCATAAGGCTGGCTTCAGGAGAAAGGTGGTCTAAAAGAACTGGATAATTATAAGCAAAATTGGTCTCGAATGATTGAAAATTGATGAGAATGTGCTTGTCTCCTGATTTGGCATCCTGAGTTAGACTCAGGAATACTGAACATGGATCCCAAAGGCTTTGGTCTTTTTTGATATCCTATTGGATAATCATAAGCAGGCTAGAAAAATAGGAAACTAGAATTTTTTCTCTTTGAACTGACAAATCTGACCAGTGGGCTGCATTCTCTATATCTGAAAAATCTTGGTTTTGATTGAAAAAGTTAATTTTACAAAGCAATTTTCTTTTTTTAAATTAAATTTCATTTTTTTTTTGACACAGGGTCTCACTTTGTTGCCCAGGCTGGAGTGCAATGGTACAGTCTTGGCTCACTGTAGCCTTGACCTCCCCAGATTCAGGTGATCTTCCCACCTCAGCCTCCTGAGTAGCTGGGGCTATAGGTGCACGCCACTACGCACAGCTGATTTTTGTGTTTTTACTACTCATAGGGTTTCTCTGTGTTGCCCAGTCTAGTCTCAAACTCCTGATCTCAAGAGATCTGCCTGCCTTGGCCTCCTAAAGTGTCATGAACCACCATGCCCAGCCTACAAAGCAATGTTCTAGGAAAAACTACAGTTACTCTTTGATTATGTAATTGCTGGAGAAGAAAAGCATGGCATTTCTAAAATGATGAACTATATTACTTATATTTTAATATCTCATAAAGTTTGAAATAGACATTTCAAACATAAACATGTATAAAAATTTTTATAAATTATAAAATCAAAAACATTTTACAATTATTTTATTATAAAATTATTATAGAATGAAAAACATTATAAATTTAAACAACTTTTTAAAAAATTTATTTTGGGATTTCCCATGGAGTGATGGAGAATAATGAGCCTTGGGAGAGCTATGGCAGCTCTCATACTCCTTCCTGGGCCAACTTTTTTAGGAAATGGGAGAAATATACCTTGTTCAATGTTTATTGTGGGTCAGGATATTTTTGAAGCTATAGTTGTTGATTTGCTTCAAACTTTAAAAAAATTATTATAAAATTATGGGATGTAAAAAAATTTATTATAAAACTTTGAAATTTTCAAACTTTCAGAAAAGCAGAGAGATGAGATTAATGGCACTCACAGGCAAGCATAGAACATAGATTGTAAACATTTTGCTATATTTGTGTCATGACTATTTTTTGCTTGTGTTTGAAAGTATATTAAAGAAAATGATATTTTACCCCTAAATTCTTTAGTACAGATTTCTAAAAAAATAAGAACATTTTCCTGTATAGTTACAAAATCATCTTTTCAAACAAAATAAAAAATGGCTTTTTTATATCATTTATTACCCAGTCCACATTCAGATTTCCTCAATTATTATGAAATGTCCTTTTATTTTTTGAGACAAAGTCTGCTCTTTCACACAGCCTGAAGTGCAGTGAAACAATCATAGCTCATTGCAGCCTCAAACTCCTGGGCTCAAGTGATCTTCCTGCCTCAGCTTCCTGAGTAGCTAGGACTATAGGTGCACACCACCATGCCCAGCTAATTTATTGTTTTTGTAGAGATGGAGGTCTTACTACGTTGCCCAGGCTGTTCTCAAACTCCTGGCCTCAAGTGATCCTTCCAGCTTGGTCTCCCTGAAATATCTTTTGTGGCTGGTTTGTTCAAATTAGTTTCTTCTAATCAAGGGACACACATTGCATTTGATTATTTAGCTCAAGACTGTTTTAACCTGGAAAATACACATACTCTTTGTTTATGTATTTATTTAGTGAAATTGACTTGTTGAAAAACTAGTCAGTTGTCCTGTAGAATATTTCCCCTTCTGGAATTTTCTGGTTGCTTTTTATGGTGTCATTTAACTTTTCACTCTGTTTTTTCCTGGTTAACTGGAAGTTAGTTCTAAAGGCTTTTAGGCCTGCTATAACAAAATACCAAAAACTGGATGACTTATAAAGAACAGAAATTTATTTCTCACAGTCCTAGAGGCTAGCAAGTTTAAAATCAAGGAGCATGTGGTTTTGATATCTGGTTAGGACCAACTTTCTGGTTCATAGATTGGCCTTCTTTCTGGGCCCTCACATAGTGGGAGAGACTAGCTAGCTCTCTGGGGCCTCTTTTATAAGGGCACTAATTCCAATCATGAAGCCTCTGTCCTTATGATCTAATGACCCCCTAAAGGCCCCACCTTTTAATACCAGCACCTTTGGGGTTAGGATGTCAACATATTAATTTTGGGAAGACATACACGTTCAGCCCATTGCAAGGTTTAGTTAGATTCAGGTTCAACTTCTTTTTTTAAAGACTATTTCATAGGCAATAATGTGTATTCACATCCCATCATTAGTGATGGTGAGATGATCGCAAGGTTAGGGTGATCACTGCCTATCTCCTCTGCTATATTCCCCCTTGGGTCAAGCCAGTAGTCTGTGACGTGAACTTTGTACCATGTGTATATTCAGTTATATTCTGTATCAATAGTTACTTGATTGTTTTAGCATTTATTAATGATCCTTGCTTGAGTTGATTATTTCATTAGGGGTTTCAAAATGGTGAATTTCTAATTCTCTAATTCTATCTACATGTTTTAGCTGGCATTTTTCTATAAGCAGACCATTTTCTTCACAACTGGGTTATTTGGCTACCCTGAAACATAGTTCCTTCCGGGAAGGCAGAACATATGTTTATTTCTGTCTTTTAAAAATTACTGGTGTTTGGAGTGAAGATTAGGTGAGCTAACTACCTCCACAGGTGACAAATGAATTTTGTTTTGTCTCACTTTTGCTTTTTTGAATATCACTGTGGCTGCTTGGATATTTATATTTAATTTGAATGGATTAGGGAATAAATGAGAAGATAGGTTTTATCTGTTTCTGTAGTTTTTATGTGGCTGTGTGAACTTACTTTTAAAAATTCCCAGAAATATTTTAATTCCCCTTTAAAGATATAAACTATGTCATACTATAAAGCAAAAGAAAAACCAATCATGTGAAGAGTAAATAGTACCGTTTAAACGAATTGTGGTTAAGCTTAGTTTGTACCTAATTAGTTTTTTATTTTCTTTCTACTTTTATCTGCTTCAGAGCCTCTTCAGTGGTTTAGATCTTCTATGTGTCAAATTATTCTAATCTCTTAAAAAGTTTAAGAGCTAAAATACAACACAATGACTACAAGAATGCCTTTGTCCTTTTCTGGGTAGGTACACCTAAGGCAACTTCTTTTTCTCTTCTTTGTTCTCTTCTTCTTTCTTATTCTTAAATCATCTTCAATATTGGACAGATGACAGCACTATGCCTGCCTCAAGATGTTTCTGACTTTTTCTTTTTCTTTTTCTTTTTTTTTTTTGAGATGGAGTCTTGCTCTGTCACCCAGGCTAGAGTGCAGTGGCACAATCTTGGCTCACTACAACTTCTGCCTCCTGGGTTCCAGTGATTCTCCCAACTCAGCCTCCTGAGTAGCTGGGGTTACAGGCATGCACCACCACGCCTAGCTAATTTTTTGTATTTTTACTAGAGACGGGGTTTCACCATGTCGGCCAGGCTGGTCTTGAACTCCTGACCTCAAGGATCTGCCTGCCTTGGCCTCCCAAAGTGCTGGGATTACACGTGTGAGCCACTGCACCCGGCCGTTTCTGACTTTTTCTAAAGTCTTTCTCTGGAGATGACATTATATAATAGCGCTGTTCAATAGAAGTTTCTTTGATGATGGAACTGTTCTATAATCTGCATTGTCCCAGCCACTAGCCATATGTGACTACTGTAACACTTGAAATGTGGCTAGAGCAACTGAAGAACTGAATTTTGCATTTTACTTAATTTTAATTAATTAAAATAGAAATGCAAATAACCATAAGTGGTTAGTAGCTACCATACTGGACAGCAAAGATCTGTAATTCAGCATTTAAAATCGATTTTGTTTTGTTTTCAAAAATGGAGTCAGACTGTTACAACCCAAAAGAACTGTAGGTTAAATTAAGGTAAATCCCCAAATACTACATACACATTTGGGAAATCCAAACCAGATTTTTTCATGTGATAACCACACCCTCTTTTGACTTTAGCCTTGGAGGTAATGGAGTATGGCAGAAAAAACCCTGTATCAGCAGCTGGAAGACTCACCTTCTTTTCCTAGCTCTGCCATATATTGACCAAAAGAGTCAAAGTCCATTCAGATGGTTGAAGGGCCTTGGAATTTTGTTTTCGGTTTTCACATACAAGTTGGAGGGCAGATGCGTTAGCCTCTTGAAATACCCAGAAACCACTTGTTTCCTCATCTAAAAATCAGGTATGACAGGATCATTTAATTATCCTGGAAATCAGATGAAGCACTGCATATGAAAGCACTTTGTAACATCGATAGCACTGGGAAATGTAAAGACCTTTTACTGAAATATAAAGGTGTATGGTCAACTGAATATATCTCAGATAGTTAGGATTTGACTGTATATATTGAATATAACCTGTAGTGGGCCCCTTGGTAAACAGCTTACAGTTTTGTTGCAAGTTTTAGCCAAGAGAAAATTTATTTGTTGACTAGTCATGCCCTTTATTGGCCACATGATGAGCAGCCAAGATATTAACACACAGTGCACCTTGCAGAATTCAAGAATGTCTCAGTGTCTTGTGAACTAGGAAGCTGAAATTCAGTGGTATGCAGAAAGCTGGCTCAGTAGGAGCCTTGGGAGTGTCCTCCAGATAGATGTTTGTGCAGGTTGTGTTTGATTCCAGTTGGCCATGAAAAGCTGGTTGCTCTAAAGAATGAGAATATACTTGGTTTTGCATTTACTAGAACTATCTGGGGAACAAATCTTGGGGTGGAAGAAAGAAGGGAGGGAGGGAAAGCTGTGCTTCAATACCTAGGGCTTCTTTCCTGGAAGGGATCTGAGAATCTGGGATTGGGTGGCTAATATCTCATCTCTAGAAGGGAGAAAGAACTGGGTGGTGATGGCTTTGTATTTTCTATTGGAGTTCACTACAGAATAGGTGAATGGAATGGGCTGCTATGATCCAGACATTAGGGAGGACAGGTTTGTGATACATTAGAAAACTTGAATGAGCCCTTCTATGATTCTCTCTTCCCTCTTTCTGCTTCCCGTTCTGAATCACCATCCGCAGGTTGTGGAATTAGCAAATCTATTATGTGAGCAATAGCAAACTTACAGGAGCCCTTGGCTCCATCTATCTCCCTGTTTGTGTCAGTTCCTTCTGGATGCTTTTAGTCTGTGGTCTTCATTCACTCTTTTTATGGGGAAGTAAAAGGAGTGGGGCAGATTATGAGAACAGCTGGGTCCTCCCAGTTGCTGGGGTGGTTATTTTAAGCTTTGTTTAATGTGTCCAGAGACCCAGATGGCATTTTTAACTAAGCTGCTTTATTAAATCTTGTGATAAAGCATAGTGATGTTTATTGAAAAGGCAGACACGCATCAGCAACATTATGCGTGAAACTTGCTCTAAGAATTTTCTATAAAACATCTGTTCTCTTTGAGCCTTTTGTGAACTCTGGAAGTTTGCTAGTTTCTATACAGACTTGAGGACAAGAAGTTGGAACCCACTTTTGGAGATGTCCAAGCATAGGTATTGGAATCATTAATCCTAACCCTCTCAGTTTTAAGGCCCCGGATACCCTTCTGTTAGACAACAGTAACATGAGCAAGCACTGTAATAACCTTTCAACAAGATGATTTGGAAATAATGGACAAGAAAAATTAGTATACATTGTTTGGGGATTTTAAAATTAAAGATCAAAAGCTAGGGCTTCAATGACCTGTGCCAGCCTATAGCCTTAAGAGTCAATTTGCAAACACTCAAGATTTGGCCAATATGCCTCTACTACTTCTACTTAACACAGTCAAAGGGAAATTTTTAGATTCTTTCATCTGATTTGACTCTCTTAGTTACGAATAAGAGGATATCTAGAATATATATGTGACTTGTTAAAATGAAAATCCACCTTCTCTGAGTCTTCAAATATCTTTCATATCTTACATTTTTTAGTCACATCAACTTTTGAAGTCATGTCCGTAGTTGTATGAAAAGAAAAATTTCAGGAACATTCAACCTCAAAAGTTCTTTTTCTTAGTCTGAAGTCGTAGAAGCATTTGACTTTTACTTTCTCTTTTTAAGTTTGTACTAGTAGGTATTTTGTATAAATATAATATTTAATTATTGCCTTTGTATTCTTTTTCTCTAGTAAACATCCTGGTTTTTAGCTATCAATATGTAGTTTTACATTTAGGGATTTCTAATGGAAAGAGAAAGGAATCTGAAATCAGAGGACGAGAGTTTATTCTACTTGACCAAACACATACACAATACTGGAAGGAGAGTTTTACAACAAATATTTAATATCTATGACATGTAAACCGTTTTTTGAAATCAAGAAAATTCAAACAATTCAATACAAATATCATCAATAATAACACATGAACAGGTGGCCAACCTTATTAATAACCAGAGAAATATAAATTAAAACAATCCATCAACTTGTAAAAAAGATGAAATTACCCAGAGTTGGTGTAGGTGATGGAAAATTGTCATGTTTGTATACAGTTCATAGAAGTTAAATTGACATAACTTTTTGGTCAGGCAATTTGGAAGTATATATCTAAATTAATAGAGTAGTTTTCTAATAACCTGGGAATCTCTTAATCTAAGAATCTTTGCTGTAGATTTTTCTAGAACAAATGTACAAACATCTGTGTACAAGGGTACTCACTGCAGCATTTTGCTAAGGAAAAACTCAGAAAAAATCTATATGTTCAACAGAGAACAGGTACATAATTTATGACACAACTGCACAATATACACCACTAAAATAAAGGATATAAATTTATATGTAGTATGAAAAAGATGTGAATGATAGCTTGTTGGTGAAAAACAGCAATGACTGGAATATTGTGTGTAACGTAATCCTGCTTTTCTGTATATAATGTAGGCATAGAAAATAGGATTGAAAGGACATACTCTAGTCAACAGTGTATATAGCTTGGGTGGAGGGGGTGTATAATGGGGAAGGAGAGTCCCTTTTCCTATCTATTCCATATACATCTCTGGATTTAAAAGATCATACATGCATATGCATTACCTTCAAAATTAAAATGATAAAGACAAAAGGAGAAGCTTTGGATTTGAATCATGATACTACTGTTTGCAACTTCTATGACCGTGGGGAAGTCGCCTAGCCTCCTGGGGTTTATTTCCTCATTTATAAAAATAGGGAAAGTAATAATACTTGTCTACATATCTTCTAGTGTTGTTGGGAGGATTGAATGTGATAATGGGTTACAGCATTATGAATTATTTATTCATAGAACACAATTATTATAAAAATAGTTTGCTCTGATTAAAATAAAAGAAGGACGAGATCGTGTGTGTTTTTCAGTCCCAGTAGCTTTACTAACCAGAAAGCGCCTGCCGATGTGGTGATCACAGTTGCTTTGGTGCAGCTTCCTGTTGACTTTTGGCAATTCTCCACGCTGCTAGCTAAGGCTGAGGTGGCGACTGTGGAAGGTGTGATCTCCTCCCCCTCCCAGCACACATTTGTGTGCATACTCACACTCATGCACACACAAACACACACATGCACACTCTATCACAGTACAGGAGGTGGCAGCAGCTGCTCCGGCATAGACTTTCACACAACATAAAGGGCTTTTTTGGTGTGGTCTGTGCATTATTTCCTGTTAAGCATGAGCTGAGTCAGTGCCGTGCTTTTCCATCTGAAACCTTTCTGAGGCTCAGGCTGTGTTAAGAGCAAACCCTCTCCCCTCCATGCCCACCCCATGGCCCTCTACTGAAGCCAGATCATAATCTGCTCATTTCATGAGGATTTTCAAACCGAATGGACTGGGCCATGTGAGAGATCACTGAAAGGAACAGACCAAGCAGAGGCTAAGAGACTCCACGCTAATCTGCTGAGTCATCTGAAAATGCACAGCTGTGGCAGCTCACGGTGCTTTAAAGTACTTTGGCAGGATGTTTGTTCAGGGGGCCTGTTCCTGCAGCCCTGCTGAATGTTTGGTTAGGAGGCATAATCATTTTTTGGACAGGATCTCCCAAATGTAAGGTGATAGATGCTAATGTGGAATATAATACAGAAGATACAGCTTGGATGTCATAAATAACAATAAATTGTTTAATCTTGCTGAGTTGTAAATATATGATTGCCAGAAGTCTTTAGTTCACTGGAACATAGTATGGGGGCAGGGGCACTTAGCAAATAGGCAGTTATTATTTTCCAACCAGACAGAAACTGGTCTGATGAAATTTATCTAAAAAGGCATACACATGTATTTTAATTAATTGTGACAATTACTCAGAGAAAACACATGGCCCTAAAGAGGCTGAGGGTTTTTTTGTTCTACCTATAAATGTATATGTATATTCACCTATATTCTACCTATGTATAAGTAAGAGAATGAGTTTTTGTTTTGGGGATATATATTTATACGTATCTATACAGACAGATATACACATACTTAATTTCTGTGTACCTATTAAGGTGCGGTGACAGATGGAAAGTATTTTTAAAAGCATTTAGATAGCTTATTCTATAGCATATGTGTGCATATAGCCCCCCCATAAAGCTTTGTCTCTTTTCTGGATATATTTAACAAGAGGCTAGAACAGAGTCCAAAATGTCAGAAATGTTTGAACATTCCATAGAAATGAAGGAGGTGTTTCCAAATGACCTATGTTTCTATGGCAATAAATAGAACTTGTGCTGCGTTGGATGGGTCAGGAGTAAGGAATATAAACAGTGTAAGTATGGCTATTCCAGGAAGAAATCTACCTTGTAAGAACAGCTTTGTGCAGTGAGCTCGACAACATTGATCAGTTAGCAGTCCGGTTCAGTACAACATTGATCAGGTAGCAAGACGGTTCGGCAGTGCCAGTCGGAGACACAGATGGGGACAATCAAAGAAGATGCAGGTCAGGACAAGGATGCAGACATGTACCTGTCACTACCATGGACTTCAGCAGCTTCTTAGTGAGCAGGTTTATGATCAAAGAAGAAAGACATCGTTGATATGTAAGCATGTTACAATTAATTTGCTGTTTAGTTACTAGCAAACTACATCCAGGTTTTAGTTTTTAGGTTTTTTGTTCTTTTTTCTTTTTTGAAACAGGTTCTTGTTCTGTCATACAGGCTGGAGTGCAGTCGTTATCCAAGCTCACTGCAGCCTTAAACTCCTGGGCTCCGTGGATCCTCCCACCTCAGCCTCCCAAGAAGCTGGGACTACAGGTGCACACCACCATGGCCAGCTAATATTTCTAATTTTTTTGTAGAGATGAGGCCTTGCTGTATTGCCCAGGCTGCTCTTGAGCTCCTGGCAGTGTAGATATTTCCATGTTTATACAGATGATGGTGTAGATATTTCCATGTTTATACAGATGAGTGTGTAGATATTTCCATGTTTTTAAAGATGGCGGTGTAGATAGTTCCATGTTTATAGAGATAGCGGTGTAGATATTTCCATGTTTATAGAGACAGAGGTGTAGATATTTCCACGATTACACAGATAGCGGTGTAGGTATTTCCATGTTTCTACAGATCGCGGTGTAGATATTTCCATGTTTTTAAAGATAGCGGTGAAGATGTTTCCATTTTCATACAGGTAGCGGTGTAGATATTTCCATGTTTATACAGATGGCGGTGTAGATATTTCCATGTTTATTGAGATAGCGGTGTAGACATTTCCATGTTTATACAGATAGTGGTGAAGATATTTCCATGTTTATAGAGATAGCGGTGTAGATATTTCCATATTTATACATATAGCAGTGTAGATATTTCCATGTTTATAGTGATAACGGTGTAGGTATTTCCATGTTTATAGTGATAGCGGTGTAGATATTTCCATGTTTATACGGATAGCGGTGTAGATATTTCCATGTTTATACAGATAGCAGTGTTGATATTTTCATGTTTATACAGATAGCGGTGTAGGTATTTCCATGTTTATACAGATACCGGTGTAGATATTTCCATGTTAATACAGATGGCTGTGTAGATATTTCCATGTTTATAGAGATGGCTGTGTAGATATTTCCATGTTTATACAGATGGCAGTGTAGATATTTCCATGTTTATGCAGATGGTGGTGCTGATATTTCCTTGTTTACAGAGATAGCGGTGTAGATATTTCCATCTTTTCACAGACTGCGGTGTAGGTATTTCCATCTTTACACAGATAGTGTTGTAGATATTTCCCAGTTTACACAGATAGATGTGTAGATATTTCCATGTTTACACAGATAGCATTGTAGATATTTCCATGTTTACACAGATAGCATTGTAGATATATCCATGTTTATACAGATAGCGGTGTAGGTATTTCCATGATTATACAGATAGCGGTGTAGATATTTCCATGTTTCTACAGATAGCGGTGTAGATATTTCCATGTCTATAGAGATAGCGGTTTAGGTATTTCCATGTTTATAGAGATAGCTTTGTAGACATTTCCATGTTTATACAGATAGTGGTGTAGATATTTCCAAGTATATACAGATAGCGGTGTTGGTATTTCCATGTTTATACTGATAGTGGTATAAATCTTTCCATGTTTATACAGCTCGCGTTGTAGATATTTACAACTTTATACAGATGGCAGTGTAGATATTTCCATATTTATACAGATGGCTTTGTAGATAGTCCCATGTTTATGGAGATGGCAGTGTAGATATTTTCCAGTTAATAGTGATGGAGGTGCAGATATTTCCATTTTCATACAGATCGCGGTGTAGATGTTTCCATGTTTATACAGATAGCGGTGTAGATATTTCCACGTTTATATAGATAGCGGTGTTGGTATTTCCATGTTTATACAGATAGCGGTGTAAATATTTCCATGTTTATAGAGCTCGCCATGTAGATATTTCCAATTTTATACAGATGGTGGTGTGGATATTTCCATGTTAATACAGATGGCAGTGTAGGTATTTCCATGTTTATACAGATAGCGGTATAGTTATTTCTCTGTTGATAGAGATAGCAGTGGAAATATTTTCATTTTTATACACATAGCGGTGTAGATATTTCCATGGTTATAGTGATAGCGGTGTAGATATTTCCCTGTTTATACAGATAGCGGTGTAGATATTTACATGTTTATACAGATTGCTGTGCAGATGTTTCCATGTTTATAAAGAGGGCTGAGTAGGTATTTCCATGTTTATACAGATGGCAGTGTAGATATTTCCATGTTTATGAAGATGACTGTGTAGATATTTCCATGTTTATACAGATGTTGGTGTAGATATTTCCCTGTTTATAGAAATAGCGGTGTAGATATTTCCATATTTATAGATATAGCAGTGTAAATATTTCCGTATTTATACCGATAGCGATGTAGATATTTCCACGTTTATACAGATAGCGGTGTAGATATTTGCATCTTTATACTGTGAGTGCTATACATATTTCCATGTTTATAGAGATGGTAGTGTAGATATTTCCATGTTTATACAGATGACTGCGTAGATATTTGCATGTTTATACAGATGGCACTGTAGATAATTCCATGTTTATAGAGATAGCGGTGTATATATTTCCATGTTTATACAGATAGCGGTGTAGATATTTCCATGTTTATAGAGATAGCAGTGTAGCTATTTCCATATTTATACAGATAGCGGTGTAGATATTTCCATGTTTATACAGATAGCAGTGTAGGTATTTCCATGTTTACAGAGATAGCGGAGTAGATATTTCCATCTTTGCACTGATTGCGGTGTAGATATTTCCATCTTTACACAGATAGCGGTGTACATATTTCCATGTTTATACAGATGGCTGTGTAGATGTTTCCATGTTTATGCACATGGCGGTGTAGATATTTCCATGTTTATACAGATGACTGTCTAGCTATTTCCATGTTTATAGAGATAGCGGTGTAGATATTTCCATATTTATACAGATGGTGATGTAGATATTTCCATCTTAATACAGATGGCAGTGTAGATATTTCCATGTTTATACAGATGGCAGTGTAGATATTTCCATGTTTATAAAGATGGCTGTGTAGATACTTCCATGTTTATAGAGATGCCAGTGTAGATATTTTCATATTTATAGAGATGGCGGTGTAGATATTTCCTTGTTTACAGAGATAGCGATGTAGATATTTCCATGTTCATACAGATAGCGGTGTAGGTATTTCCATGTTTCTACAGATAGCAGTGTAGGTATTTCCATGTTTACAGAGATAGAGGTGTAGATATTTCCATGTTTATACAGATGGCTGTGTAGATATTTCCATGTGTATAGATAGGGCTGTCTAGATATTTCCATGTTTATTGAGATGGTGGTGTAGATATTTACATGTTTATACAGATGACTGTGTAGATAGTTGCATGTTCATAAAGATGTCGGTGTAGTTATTTCCATGATAATAGAGATAGCGGTGTAGATATTTCCATGTTTATTGATATAGCGGTGTAGATATTTCCATGTTTATACAGATAGCGGTGTAGATATTTCCATGTTTACCGAGATAGCGGTGTAGATATTTCCATCTTTGCACAGATTGCGGTGTAGGTATTTCCATATTTACACAGAGAGCGGTGTAGATATTTCCAAGTTTACACAGATAGCTGTGTAGATACTTCCACGTTTGCACAGATAGCGTTGAAAATATTTCCATGTTTATACAGATAGCGGTGTAGATATTTCCACGTTTATTCAGATAGTGTTGTAGATATTTCCACGTTTATACAGATAGCGGTGTAGATATTTCCACGATTATATAGATAGTGGTGTAGATATTTCCATCTTTATAGAGATAGCGGTGTATATATTTCCATGTTTACACAGATAGCGGTGTAGATATTTCCATGTTTACACAGATAGCGGTGTAGATATTTCCATGTTCATACAGACGGTGGTGTAGATTTTTCCATGTTATAGAGATAGCGATGTAGGTAATTCCATGTTTATAGTGATAGCGGTGCTGATATTTCCATGTTTATACAGGTAGCGGTGTAGATATTTCCATGTTTATATGGATAGCGGTGTTGATATTTCCATGTTTAAGGGGATAGTTGTGTAGATGCTTCCATGTTTATACAGATAGCGGTGTAGGTATTTCCATTTTTATACAGTTAGCGGTGTAGATATTTCCATGTTCATAGACATGGCTTTGTAGATATTTCCATGTTTATACAAATGGCAGTGTAGATATTTCCAAGTTTATGCAAAAGGCGGTGTAGATATTTCCATGTTTATAAAGATGTTGGTGTAGATATTTTCATGTTTATAGAGGTATCGGTTTAGATATTTCCATGTTTATACCGATAGCGGTGTAGACATTTCCATGTTTATAGAGATAGCGGTGTAGATATTTCCATATTTATACAGATAGCGGTGTAGATATTTCCATGATTATACAGATAGCGGTGTAGATATGTCCATGCTTATGCAGATATCGGTGTAGATATTTCCATGTTTATAGATATGGCGGTGTAGGTATTTCCATGTTTATAGAGATAGTGGTTTAGATATTTCCATGTTTATACCACTCACGGTATAGATATTTCCATCTTTATACAGATGGCAGTGTAGATGTTTCCATGTTTATACAGAAAGCGGTGTAGATATTTCCACTTTTATACAGATGTCGATGTAGTTAGTTCCATGATTATGGAGATGGCGGTGTAGATATTTTCATGTTCATAGAGATGGCGGTGTAGATATTTCCATGTTTATTGAGATTGCGGAGTAGATATTTCCATGTTTTTAGAGATAGCTGTGTAGGTATTTCCATGTTTATAGAGATTGCAGTGTAGATATTTCCATGTTTATACAGATGGCTGTGTAGATATTTCCATCTGTATACAGACGGCAATGTATATATTTCCATGTTTATTGAGATGGTGGTGTAGATAATTCCATGTTTGTAGAGATAGTGGTGTAGATATTTCCATATTTATACAGATAGCGGTTTAGATATTTCCATGTTTTTACAGATCCTGTTGTAGATATTTCCATGTTTATACAGATAGCGGTGTAGATATTTCCAAGTTTACACAGATAGCTGTGTAGATATTTACATGTTTACAGAGATACTTTTGTAGATTTTCCATGTTTATACAGATAGCGGTGTAGATATTTCCATGTTTATACAGATAGCGGTGTCAATATTTGCATGTTTATACAGACAGCGGTGGAGATATTTCCATCTTTATGCAGATAGCGATGTAGATATTTCCATGTTTATACACATAGCGGTGTAGATATTTCCATGTTTACACAGATAGCGGTGTAGATATTTCCAAGTTTACACAAATGGCGGTTTAGGTGTTTGCATGTTTATACCGATGGCGGTGTTGATAATTCCATATTTATACAAATGGTGGTTCAGATATTTCCATGTTTATACAGATAGTGGTGTGGCTATTTCCATGTTTATACATATAACGGTGTAGCTATTTCCATACTTATACAGATGGCGGTGTAGATATTTTCATGTTTATACAGATGGTGGGGTAGATATTTCCATGTTTATAAAGATGACTGTGTAGGTATTTCTATGTTTATACAGATTACTTTGTAGGTATTTCCATGTTTATACAGATGGCAGTGTAGATATTTCCATGTTTATACAGATAGCGCTATAGATAATTCCAAGTTTATACAGATGGTGGTGTAGATATTTCCAAGTTTGCATAGATACTGGTGTAGATATTTCCATGTTTATACAGATAGCAGTGCAGATATTTCCATCTTTATACAGATGACCATGTAGATATTTCCATGTTTATACAAATGACTGTGCAGTTATTTCCACGTTTATACAGATGGCGGTGTAGATATTTCCACGTTCATACAGATGCTGGTGTAGATATTTCCATGTTTATATAGATGACTGTGTAGGTATTTACAGGCTTATACAGATGGCGGTGTAGATATTTCCATCTTTATAGAGATAGCCATGTAGATATTTCCATGTTTATACAGATAGCGGTGTAGAAATTTCTATGTTTATAGAGATAGCAGTGTAGATATTTCCATATTTATACAGATAGCTTGGTAGATATTTTCATGTATATACAGAAAGCTGTGTAGATATTTCCATGTTTATACAGATAGCAGTGCAGTTATTTCCAAGTTTATACAGATCGCGGTGTAGATATTTCCATGTTTATTCAGAGAGCGGTGTAGATATTTCCATGTTTATACTGGTAGTGGTGTAGCTATTTCCATGTTTAAACAGATAGCGGTGTTGGTATTTCCATGTTTATTCAGATAACGGTGTAGATATTTCCATGTTTATCCAGGTCGCGGTGTAGATGTTTACGTTTTTATACAGATGGCAGTGTAGATATTTCCATGTTTATACAGATGGTGTTGTAGATACTTCCATGTTTATGGAGATGGAAGTGTAGATATTTACATGTTTATAGAGATGGTGGTGTAGATGTTTCCATGTTTATAGAGATAGTGGTGTAGATAATTCCATATTTATAGAGATAGCGGTGTAGGTAATTCCATGTTTATAAAGATAGCGGTGTAGTTATTTCCATGTTGGTACAGATGGATGTGTAGATATTTCCATGTGTATACAGATGGCAGTGTAGGTATTTCCATGTGTACACAGATGGCAGTGTAGATATTTCCAAGTTTATACAGATGGTCGTGTAGATATTTCCATGTTTACAGACGACTGTGTAGATATTTCCATGTTTATACAGATCACTGTGTAGATATTTCCACGTTTTTACAGATGGTGGTGTAGATATTTCCATGTTTATAGAGACAACGGTGTAGATATTTCCATATTTATACAGATGGCGGTGTATATATTTCTGTCTTTATACAGATACCGGTGTGGGTATTTCCATATTTATACAGATGGCAGTGTAGAGATTTCCATGTTTACACAGATAGCAGTGTAGATTTTTCCATGTTTATACTGATGGAGTTGTAGATATTTCCATGTTTATGAAGATGACTTTGTACATATTTCCATGTTTTTGCAAATGGTGGTGTAGATATTTCCATGTTTATAGAGATGGCAGTGTGGATATTTCCATGATTATACAAATGCCGGTGTTGATATTTCCATGTTTATAGAGATGGCAGTGTAGATATTTCCATGTTTATACAGATGGTGTAGATATTTAGATGTTTATGCAGATGGCGGTGTAGATATTTCGAAATTTAGAGAGATAGCGGTGTAGATATTTCCATATTTATACAGAAAGCGGTGAAGATATTTCCATGTTTATACAGATGACGGTGTAGATATTTCCATGTTTATGCAGATAACGGTGTAGATATTTCCATGTTTATACAGCTCGCAGTGTAGATATTTACATCTTTATAGAGATAGCGGTGTAATTATTTCTATGTTTATACAAATAGCGTTGTAGATATTTCCATGTTTAGAGAGATTGCGGTGTAGATATTTCCACATTTATACATATAGCGCTGTAGAAATTTCCATGTTTATACAAATAGCGGTGTAGGTATTTCCATGTTTATACAGATAGCCGTGTAGATACTTCCATGTTTATATAGATAGTGGTGGAGATATTTCCATGTTTATTCAGATAGCGGTGTAGATATTTCCATGTTTATACAGATAGCGGTGTAAATAATTCCATGTGTATACACATGGCAGTGTAGGTATTTCCATGTTTATACAGATGGAGGTGTAGATATTTCCATGTTTATTCAGATGACTGTGTAGATATATCCATGTTTTTACAGATGGCAGTGTAGATATTTCCATGTTTTTACAGATAGCGATGTGGATATTTCCATGTTTATACAGATAACGGTGTAGCTATTTCCATATTTATAGAGATGGCTATGTAGAGGTTTCCATGTTTATACAGATAGCGATGTAGATATCTCGATGTTTATACAGATAGCGGTGTAGTTATTTCCATGTTCACAGAGATAGTGGTGTAGATATTTCCAACTTTGCACAGATTGCGGTGCAGATATTTCCATGTTTACACAGATAGCTCTGTAGATATTTCCATGTTTACACAGATAGCGTTGTAGTTATTTCCATGTTTATACAGATAGCGGTGTAGACACTTCCATGTTTATACAGATAGCGGTGGAGATGTTTCCATGTTTATACAGATAGCGGTGTAGCTATTTCCACGTTTATACATATGGTGGTGTAGATATTTCGATGTTTATAGAGATGGCGGTGTAGATATTATCATGTTAATAGAGATGATGGTGTAGGTATTTCCCTGTTTATAGAGATTACGGTGTAGATATTTCCAAGTTTATAGAGGTAGCGGTTTAGGTATTTCCATGTGTATAGAGATAGCGGTGTAGATGTTTCCATGTTTATACTGATGGCTGTGTAGATATTTCCATGTGTATGCAGTTGGCAGTGTAGATATTTCCATGTTTATAGAGATGGTGGTGTAGATATTTCCATGTTTATACAGATGACTGTGTTGATATTTCCATGTTTATACACATGGTGGTGTAGATATTTCCATGTTTATAGAGATAGTGGTGTAGATATTTCCATGTTTATCCAGATAGCGGTGCAGATATTTCCAAGTTTATAGAGATAGCGGTGTAGATATTGCCATTTTTTACACAGATAGCTGTGTTATATTTCCATGTTTATACAGATGACGGTGAAGATATTTTCATGTTTATACAGACAGCGGTGTTATATTTCCATGTTAATATAGATGACGGTGTAGATATTTCAATGTTTATACACATGGCGGTGTAGATTTTTCCATGTTTATACAGATAGCGGTGTAGATATTTCCATGTTCATACAGATAGTGGAGTAGATATTTCCATGTATTTAGAGATGGCTGTGTAGATATTTCCATGTTTATACAGATGACAGTGTAGATATTTCCATGTTTATACAGATGGTGGTGTAGATATTTTCATGTTTATAGAGAAGACTTTGTAGGTATTTAAAGTTTATGCAGATGGCGATGTAGATATTTCCATGTTTATAGAGATAGCCATGTTGATATTTCCATGTTTATACAGAGAGTGGTGTAGACATTTCCATGTTCATAGAGATAGCGGAGCAGACATTTCCATCTTCATACAGATAGCAGTGAAGATATTTCCATGTTTATAAAAATGACTGTGTAGATATCTCCATGTTTATACAGATAGTGGTGTAGATATTTCCATGTGTATAAAGATGGCGGTGTAGATATTTCCCTATTTATACTGATGGCGGTGTAGATATTTGCATGTTTATACAGATCACGGTGTAGATATTTCCATGTTTATGCAGATGGCGGTGTAGATATTTCCATGTTTATAGAGATGGCGGTGAAGATATTTCTATGTTTATAGAGATAGCGGTGTAGATATTTCCATGTTTATAGAGATGGCGGTGTAAGTATTTCCATGTTTATAGAGATAGCGGTGTAGAAATTTCCATGTTTATACACATAGCGGTGTAGATATTTCCATGTTTACAGATAGCGGTGTTGGTACTTCCATGTTTATACAGATAGCGGTGTAGATATTTCCATGTTTATAGAGCTCGCGGTGTAGATATTAACATCTTTATATAGATGACATTGTAAATATTTCCATGTTTATTCAGATAGCGGTGTAGATATTTCCATGCTTATACAGATGAGTGTGTAGATATTTCCATGATTATACAGATGGCGGTGTACCTATTTCCATGTTTATAGAGATAGCGTTGTTGATATTTCCATGTTTATACAGATAGCGGTGTAGATATTTCCATGTTTATAGCGATAGCGGTGTAGATATTTCCATATTCATACAATTATCGGTGAAGATATTTCCATTGTTATACCGATGGCGATGTAGATATTTCCATGTATATAGATATAGCGGTGTAGATATCTCCATGTTGATACAGATAGTGATGTAGATATTTCCATGTGTATAAAGATGGCGGTGTAGATATTTCCCTATCTATACACATGGCGGTGTAGATATTTGCATGTTTATACAGATCGCGGTGTAGATATTTGCATGTTTCCACAGATAGCGGTGTAGATATTTCCATCTTTGCACAGATTGTGGTGTAGATATTTAAATCTTAACACAGATAGCGGTGTAGATATTTCCATCGTTGCACAGATTGTGCTGTAGATATTTCAATCTTTACACAGATAGTGGTGTAGATATTTTCATATTTACACAGATAGCGTTGTATATATTTGCATGTTTATACAGATACCGGTGTAGATATTTCCATGTTTTTACAGATAGCGGTGTAGATATTTCCATGTTCATAGAGATAACGGTATAGATATTTCCATATTTATACAGATGGCGATGTAGATATTTCCATGTTTATTCAGATGTCAGTGTAGATATTTCCATGTTTATACAGATGGCAGTGTAGATATTTCCATGTTTATACAGATAGAGGTGTAGATATTTCCATGTTTATACAGATAGCGGTGTAGATATTACCAAGTTTACAAAGATAGCCGTGTAGATATGTCCATATTTGCACAGATTGCGGTGTAGATATTTCGATCTTTACACAGATAGCGGTGTAGATATTTCCATCATTGCACAGATTGTGCTGTAGATGTTTCAATCTTTACACTGATAGTGGTGTAGATATTTCCATGTTTACACAGATAGCGTTGTATATATTTGCATGTTTATACAGATATCGGTGTAGATACTTCAAGGTTTATTCAGATAGCGGTGTAGATATTTCCATGTTTATACAGATAGCGGTGGAGATATCTCCATGTTTATGTAGGTAGCGTTGTAGATATTTCCATGTTTATACAGATGGCGGTGTAGATATTTCCATGTTTATACAGATAGCGGTGTAGATATTTCCAAGTTTATACAGATAGCGGTGTAAGTATTTCCAAGTTTATAGAGATAGCGGTGTAGACATTTCCATGTTTATAGAGATAGCGCTGTAGGGATTTCCATGTTTATAGAGATAGCGGTGTAGACATCTCCATGTTTATAGAGATTGCGGTGTAGATATTTCCATATTTATACAGATAGCGGTGTAGATATTTCCATGATTATACAGATAGCGGTGTAGATATTTCCATGTTTATAGAGATGGCAGAGTGGATATTTCCATATGTATACAATTAGCGGTGTAGTTATTTCCATGTTTTTACAGATGGCTGTGTAGATATTTCCATGTTTAAAGAGATGGCGGTGTAGGTATTTCCATGTTTTCACAGATGGCAGTGTAGATATTTGCATGTTCATACAGATAGCGGTGTGGCTATTTCCATGTTTATAGAGATAGCGGTGTAGATATTTCCATGTTTATAGAGATGGCTGTGTAGATATTTCCACGTTTATACAGATGACAGTGTAGATATTTCCATGTTTATGCAGATGACTGTGTAGTTATTTCTATTTTTATACAGATGGCTGTTTAGATATTTCCATGTTTATAGAGATAGCCTTGTAGATATTCCCATGTTTATACAGATAGCGGTGTTGGCATTTCCATGTTTATAGAGATAGCGGTGTAAATATTTCCATATTTATACAGATAGCGGTGTAGATATTTCCATGTTTATACAGATGGCGATGTAGATATTTCCATGTTCATAGAGATGATGGTGTAGATATTTCTATGTTTACAGAGATAGCGATGTAGATATTTCCATGTTTATACAGATGGCGGTGTAATATTTCCATGTGTATAGAGATAGCGGTGTAGATATTTCAACGTTTATACACATAGCGTTGTTGATATTTCCATGTTTACAGATAGCGGTGTTGGTTTTTCCATGTTTATACTGCTCATGGTGTAGATATTTTCATGTTTACAACGATAGCAGTGTAGATATTTCCATCTTTGCTCAGATTGCGGTGTAGATATTTCCATGTTTATACAGAGAGCGGTGTACATATTTCCATGTTTACACAGATAGTGGTGTAGATAGTTCCATGTTTATACAGATAGCGGTGTAGATATTTCCATATGTATACAGATAGCGGTGAAGATATTTCCATGTTTCTACAGATAGCTTTGTAGATATTTCCATGTTTACAGTTGGCGGTGTACATATTTCCATGTTTACACAGATTGCGGTGTACATATTTCCAAGTTTATGCAGATAGCGGTGTAGATATTTAAATGTTTTTACAGATAGCGGTGCAGATATTTCCATGTTTATACAGATAGCGGTGTAGGTATTTCCATGTTTATAGAGATAGCGGTATAGACATTTCCATGTTTATAGAGGCAGTGGTGTAGATATTTCCAAATTTATAAAGATAGCGGTGTAGATATTTCCATGTTTATACAGATAGCGGTGGAGATATATCCATATTTATACAGATAGCGATGTAGATATTTCCATGTTTATACGGATAGCTGTGTAGATATTTCCATGTGTATACAGATGGCAGTGTAGATATTTCCTTGTTTATAAAGATGTTGGTGTAGATATTTCCATGCTTATACAGATGAGTGTGTGGATATTTCCATGATTATACAGATGGCGGTGTAGCTATTTCCATGTTTATAGAGATAGCGGTGTAGATATTTCCATGTTTATACAGACAGCGGTGTAGATATTTCCATGTTAATAGAGATGGCGGTGACGATATTTCCATGTTTATAGAGAGAGCGTTGTAAGTATTTCCATGTTTGTTGAGATAGCGGTGTGGATATTTCCATGTTTATACACATAGCGGTGTAGGTATTTCCATGTTTACAGATAGCGGTGTTGGTATTTCCATGTTTATACAGATAGCGGTGTAGATATTTCCTTGCTTATACAGCTCGCGGTGTAGATATTTCAATCTTTATACAGATGACATTGTAATTATTTCCATGTTTATTCAGATAGCGGTGTAGATATTTCCATGTTTACACAGATGGCGATGTAGATAGTTCCATGTTTATGGAAATGACGGTGTAGATATTTTCATTTTTACAGAGATGGCGGTGTAGATATTTCCATGTTTATAGAGATAGCGCTGTAGGTATTTCCATGTTTATTCAGATGGCGGTGTAGATATTTCCATGTTTATACAGGCAGCGGTGTGGCTACTTCCATGTTTATACAGAATGCGGTGTAAATATTTCCAGGTTTATGGAGATGGCTGTGTAGGTATTTCCATGCTTATGCAGAGGCAGTGTAGATATTTCCATGTTTATACAGATAGTGGTGTATATATTTCCATATTTATACAGATGACTGAGTAGGTATTTCCATGTTTATACAGATGACGGTACAGATATTTCCATGTATATAGAGATAGCCATGTAGATATTTCTCTGTTTAAGTGGATAGCGGTATAAACATTTCCATGTTTATAGAGATAGCGGTGTAGATATTTCCATGTTTATACAGATAGCAGTGAATATATTTCCATGTTTATACAGATAGTGGTGTGGCTGTTTCCATGTTTATACGGATAGCGGTGTAGATATTTCCATGTTTATAGAGATGGCTGTGTAGATGTTCCCACGTTTATACAGATGGCAGTATAGATATTTCCATGTTTATACAGATGGTGGTGTAGATATGTCCATGTTTATACAGATGACTGTGAAGATATTTCCATGTTTTTACAGATGGCGGTGTAGATATTTCCATGTTTATAGAGATAGCGGTGTAGGTATTTCCATGTGTATTCAGATGGCGGTGTAGATATTTCCATGTTTATACAGATCGCGGTGTAGATATTTCCATGAGTGTACAGAAGGCAGTGTAGAAATTTCCATGTTTCTAGAGATGGTGGTGTAGATGTTTCTATGTTTATTCAAATGACTGTGTAAAAATTTCCATGTTTATACAGATTGCGGTGTAGTTATTTCCATGTTTATGCAGAAAACGATGTAGATATTTCCATGTTTGCAGAGATAGAAGTGTTGATATTTCCATCTTTGCACAAAATGCATTGTAGATATTTCGATCTTTACACTGATAGCGGTGTAGATATTTCCAAGTTTACACAGAGAGCTGTGTAGATATTTCCATTTTTCCATAGATAGCATTTTAGATATTTCCATTTTTACACAGATAGCGGTGGAGATATTTCCATGTTTAAACAGATAGCGATGTAGATATTTCCATGTTTATACAGAAAGCGGTGTAGATATTTCCATGTTTATGGAGATAGCGGTGTAGATATGTCCATGTTTATACAGATGGCTGTGTAGATATTTAAATGTATATACAGATGGCAGTGTAGATATTTCCATGTTTATAGAAACGGTGGTGAAGATATTTCCATGTTTATACAGATGACTGTGTATATATGTGCATGTTTATACAGATAGCGGTGTATATATTTCTATGTTTATACAGATAGCGGTGTAGGTGTTTCCATATTTTCAGAGATTGCGGTATAGTAGTTTCCATGTTTATACAGATGGTTGTGTAGATATTTCCATGTTCATAGAGATAGCGGAGTAGGTATTTCCATGTTTATACAGATAGCGGTGTACATATTTCCATGTTTCCACAGATAACGTTGTAGATATTTCCATCTTTATAGAGATAGCGGTTTATGTATTTCTATGTTTACACAGATAGCGTTGTATTTATTTCTAAATTTATAGAGATAGCGGTTTAGATATTTCCAAGATTATACAGACAGCGGTGTAGACATTTCCATGTTTATACAGATAGCAGTGTAGATATTTCCATTTTTAGCGATATAGTGTTGTAGGTATTTCCATGTTTATACAGATATCGGTGTAGATATTTCCATGTTTATACAGATAACGGTGTAGTAATTTCCAAGTTTATAGAGATTGCGGTGTAGATATTTCCATGTTTATACTGTTGTCCGTGTAGATATTTCCATGTGTGTACGAATGGCTGTGTAGATATTTCCATGTTTATACAGATGACTGAGTAGATATTTCCAGGTTTTTACAGATGACGGTTTAGATATTTCCATGTTTATACAGATGGCCGTGTGGGTATTTCCATGATTATACAGATGGCGGTGTTGATATTTACATGTTTAAACAGATGGCGGTGTAGATATTTCCATGTTTATACAGATGGCGATGTAGGTATTTAGATGTTTATGCAGATGGCGGTGTAGATATTTCCATGTTTATAGAGATAGAGGTGTAGATATTTCCATATTTACACAGAAAGCGGTGAAGATATTTCCAAGTTTATACAGGTGAGTGTGTAGATATTTCCATCTTTTTAAAAATGGCCGTGTAGATATTTCCATGTTCATACAGATGGCGGTGTAGATATTTCCATGTTTATAGAGATAGCGGTGTAGATATTTCTATCTTCATATAGATAGCCCTGTAGATATTTCCTTGTTTATGTAGATGGCTGTGTAGGTATTTCCATGTTTATGGAGATGGCAGAGTATATATTTCCATGTTTGTAGAGATAGCGGTGCTGATATATCCATGTTTATGGAGATAGCGGTGTAGGTAATTCCCTGTTTATAGAGATAGTGGTGTAGATATTTCCATGTTTATACAGATAGCAGTGTAGATATTTCCATGTTTATACAGGTAGCAGTGTTTGTATTGCCATGTTTATACAGATAGTGGTGTAGATACTTCCTTGTTTATACAGTTCGGGGTGTAGATATTTACATCTTTATAAAGATGGAAGTGTAGATATTCCCATGTTTATACAGATGGCGATGTAGATATTTCCATGTTTATACAGATAGCGGTGTAGATATTTCCATGTTTAATCAGCTCACGTTGTTGATATTTCCATCGTTATACTGATGGCAGTGTAGATATTTCCATGTTTATACAGATATTGGTATCATTATTTCCATGTTTACACAAATGGTGGTGTAGATATTACCATCTTTATGGAGATGGTGGTGTAGATATTTTCATGTTTATAGAGATGGCGGTGTAGATATTTCCATGTTTATAGAGATTGCGCTGTAGATATTTCCATGTTTATAGAGATAGCGGTGTAGGTATTTCCATGTGTATACAGATAGCGGTGTAGATGTTTCCATGTTTATACTGATGGCTGTGTAGGTATTTCCATTTGTATACCGACGGCAGTGTTGATATTTCCATGTTTATAAGGATGGTGGTTTAGATATTTCCATGTTTATACAGATGACGGTGTAGATATTTCCAGGTTTATACAGATGTCGGTGTAGATATTTCCATGTTTATAGAGATAGCGGTGAAGATATTTCCATGTTTATACAGATAGCGGTGAGGATGTTTGCATGTTTATACAGATAGCGGTGTTGATATTTTCATGTTTATACAGATAGCGGAGTAGACATTTCCATTTTTATGCACATAGCGGTGGAGATATTTCCATTTTTATACAGATGGCGGAGTAGATATTTCCATATTTATAGGGATGGCAGTGTAGATATTTCCAAGTTTATACAGATAGTGGGGTCGGTATTTCCATGTTTATACAGATATCGGTGTAGTCATTTCCATGTTTATACAGAAAGCAGTGTAGGTATTTCCATGTTTATAGAGATAGCGGTGTAGATGTTTCCATGTTTATGCTGATAGCTGTGTAGGTATTTCCAAGTGTATACAGATGGCAGTGTAGATATTTCCATGTTTATACTCACGGAGGTGTAGATATTTCCAAGTTTATACAGATGACTGTGTAGATATTTCCATGATTTTACAAATTGCGGTGTAGATATTTCCATGTTTATACAGATGGCGGTGTGGATTTTTCCATGATTATGCAGATGGCGGTGTTGATATTTCCATGTTTATACAGATAGCGGTGTAGATATTTCCATGTTTATTTACCTCGCAGAGTAGATATTTACATCTTTACACAGATGGCATTGTAGATATTTCCATGTTTATTCAGATGGCGGTGTAGATATTTCCATATTTATACAGATGGCTGTGTAGATAGTTCCATGATTATGGAGATGGCAGTGTAGATATTTTCATGTTTATAGAGATGGCGGTGTAGATATTTACATGTTTATACAGATAGCGGTGTAGATATTTCCATGTTTATTGAGATAGTTGTGTATTTATTTCCATGTTCATAGAGATAACGGTGTAGATATTTCCTTGTTTATACAGATGGCAGTGTAGATATTTCCATGTTTATACAGATAGTGGTGTAGATAGTAGCCTGATTATGGAGATGGCAGTGTAGATATTTTCATGATTGTAGAGATGGCATTGTAGATATTTCCATGTTTATAGAGATAGCGGTATAGGTATTTACATGTTTACAGTGATAGCGGTATAGAAATTTCCATGTTTAAACAGATGGTTGTGTAGATATTTCCATGTTCATGCAGATAGCAGAGTAGGTATTTCCATGTTTATACAGATAGCGGTGTAGGTATTTCCATGTTTCCACAGATAACGTAGATATTTACAAGTTTATACAGATAGCGGTGTAGACATTTCCATGTTTATAGAGATAGCAGTGTAGATATTTCCATATTTAACGATATAGTGGTGTAGGTATTTCCATGTTTATATAGATATCGGTGTAGATATTTCCATGTTTATACAGATATCGGTGTAGATATTTCCATGTTTATACTGATGTCCGCGTAGATATTTCCATGTGTGTACAGATGGCAGTGTAGATATTACCGTGTTTATACAGATGTCTGTGTATATATTTCCAGGTTTTTACATATGGCGGATTAGATATTTCCATGTTTATACAGATGGCCGTGTGGATATTTCCATGATTATACAGATGGCGGTGTTGATATTTACATGTTTATACAGATGGCGGTGTAGATATTTCCATGTTTATACAGATGGCAATATAGATATTTAGATGTGTATGTAGATGGCGGTGTAGATATTTCCATGTTTATCGAGATAGAGGTGTAGATATTTCCATATTTACACAGAAAGCAGTGTAGGTATTTCCAAGTTTATACAGGTAAGTGTGTAGATATTTCCATCTTTTTACAAATGTCGGTGTAGATATTTCCATGTTTATACAGATGGCGGTGAAGATATTTCCATGTTTATAGAGATAGCGGTGTAGATATTTCCATGTTCATATAGATGGCCGTGTAGATATTTCCCTGTTTATGTAGACGGCTGTGTAGGTATTTCTATGTTTATGGAGATGGCAGTGTATATATTTCCATGTTTGTAGAGATAGCGGTGCTGATATTTCCATGTTTATAGAGATACCGGTGTAGGTAATTCCCTGTTTATAGAGATAGCAGTGTAGATATTTCCATGTTTATACATATAGCATTGTAGATATTTCCATGTTTATACAGGTAGCAGTGAAGATATTTACATCTTTATAAAGATGGAAGTGTAGATATTTCCATGTTTTTACAGATGGCGATGTAGATGTTTCCATGTTTATACAGATAGCTGTGTAGATATTTCCATGTTTATACAGATGACTGTTTAGGTATATCCATGTTTTTACAGATGGCGGTGTAGATATTTCCATGTTTATACAGATAGCAGTGTAGGTATTTGCTTGTTTATACAGATAACGGTGTAGGTACTTCCATGTTTATACAGATAGCGGTGTAGATATTGCCATGTTTACAGAGATAGAGCTGTAGATATTTCAGTATTTGCACTGATAGCGGTGTAGATATTTCGATGTTTATAGAGATAGCAGTGTAGATATTTCGATGTTTATACAGATGGCGGTGCAGATATTTCCATGTTTATAGAGATAGTGGTGTTGATATTTCCATGTTTATACAGATGGCTGTGTATGTATTTCCATATGTATACAGATGGCAGTGTAGGTATTTCCATGTTTTACAGATGGCGGTGTAGATATTTCTATGTTTACACAGATACCGTTGTAGATATTTCCATGTTTATAGAGATGGCTGTGTAGATATTTCCATGTTTACACAGATGGCAGCGTAGGTATTTCCATGTTTATACAGACAGTGGTGTAGATATGTCCATGTTTATGCAGATGACTGTGTAGGTATTTCCATGTTGATACAGATGGCGCTGTAGATATTTCCATGTTTATAGAGATAGCCATGTAGATATTTCCATGTTTATACAACTAGAGGTGTAGACATTTCCATGTTTATAGAAATAGCCGTGTAGTTATTTCCATATTTGTACAGATAGCGGTGTAGATATTTCCATGTTTATACAGATAGCGGTGTAGATATTTCCACGTTTATACAGATTGCGGTGTAGGTATTTCCATGTTTATAGAGAGAGCGGTGTAGATATTTCCATGTTTATACTTATGGCTGTGTAGATATTTCCATGTGTATACAGATGGCAGTGAGAATATTTCCATGTTTATACACATGGTGGTATAGATAATTCATGTTTATACAGATAGCGGTTTGATTTTTTCCATGTTCATATAGATAGCTTTGTAGATATTTCCATGTTTATCGAAATGGCTGTGTAGATATTTCCATGTTCATAGAGACTGCTGTTTAGATATTTCCATGTTTATACAGATGGTTGTATAGATACTTCCAAGTTTATACAGATGGCATGGTAGGTATTTCCATGTTTATACAGATAGTGGTGTAGATATTTCCACGTTTATACAGATGAATGTGTAGGTATTTCCATGTTTATACACATAGCGGTGTAGGTATTTCCATGTTTATATAGATAGCAGTGTAGATACTTCCACGTTTATAAAGATGGCGGTGTAGGTATTTCCACTTTATACAGATAGCGGTGTAGATATTTATATGTTTATGCAGATAGCGCTGTAGATATTTCCATGTTTACACAGATAGCGGTGTAGTTATTTCCATCTTTGCACAGATTGCGGTGTGGATATTTCCATCTTTACACAGATAGCTGTGTAGATATTTCCGGGTTTACACGGATAGCTGTGTAGGTATTTCCATTTTTACACAGATAGTATTGTAGATATTTCATGTTTATACAGATAGCGGTGTTGATATTTCCATGTTTATGCAGATAGCGGTGTAGATATTTCCAAGTTTATACAGCTCGCGGTGTAGACATTTCCATCTTTATATAGATGGCGGTGTAGATATTTCCATGTTTCTGCAGATAGTGGTGCAGGTATTTCCATGTTTACAGAGATAGCGGTGTACATATTTGTATCTTTCCACAGATTGTGGTGTAGATATTTCCATCTTTACACAGATAGCTATGTAGATATTTCCAAGTTTACACAGATAGCTGTGTAGATATGTCCATGTTTATAAAGAGAGAGCGTTGTAGAAATTTCCATGTTCATGCAGATGGCGGTGTAGATATTTCCATGTTTATAGAGATGGCCGTGGAGATATTTCTATGTTTATAGAGATAGCGGTGTAGGTATCTCCATGTGTATAAAGATGGCGGTGTAGGTATTTCCATGTTTATAGAGATAGTGGTGAAGATATTTCCGTATTTATACAGATAGCGGTGTAGATATTTCCATGTTTATACAGATAGCGGTGTTGGTATTTCCATGTTTATACAGATAGCGGTGTAGATATTTCCATGTTTATACAGATAGCGGTGTAGATATTTCCATGTTTTCAGAGATAGCGGTGTAGATATTTCCATCTTTGCACAGATAGCTGTGTAGATATTTCGAAGTTTACACAGATAGCTGTGTAGATATTTCCATGTTTACACAGATAGCGTTGCAGGTATTTCCATCTTTATACAGATAGCTGTGTAGATCTTTTAATGTTTACACAGATAACGGTTTTGGTATTTCCATGTTTATACAGATATCGGTGTAGATATTTCCATGTTTTACAGCACGCGTTGTAGATATTTCCATCTTTATATACATGGCATTGTAGATATTTTAATGTTTATACAGAGAGTGGTGTCAATATTTGCATGTTTATACAGATGGCGGTGTAGATAGTTCCATGTTTCTGGAGATGGCGGTGTAGATATTTTCATGTTTATAGACATGGCGGTGTAGATATTTCCATGTTTCTAGAGATTTTTGTGCAGATATTTCCATGTTTATAGAGATAGCGTTGTAGGTATTTCCATGTTTATACAGATGGCTGTGTAGATATTTCCATGTGTATGCAGATGGAAGTGTAGATATTTCCATGTGTATAGAGATGGTGGTGTAGATATTTCCATGTTTACACAGATAGTGGTGTAGATATTTCCATGTTTATACAGATAGCGGTGTAGATATTTCCATGTTTATACAGATCGTGGTGTAGATATTTCCATGTTTATACAGATAGCGGTGTAGATATTTCCATGTTTATACAGATAGCAGTGTAGATATTTGCATGTTTACAGAGATAACAGTGTAGATATTTCCATCTTTGCACAGATTGCGGTGTAGATATTTCCATCTTTACACAGATAGAGGTGTACATATTTCCATGTATACTCAGATAACTGTTTAGGTATTTCCATGTTTACACAGATATTGTTGTAGATATTTCCATGTTAATACAGATAGCGGTGTAGATGTTTCCCTATTTATAGAGATTGTGGTGTAGATATTTCCATATTTATACAGATAGCGGGGTAGATATTTCCATGTTTATACAGACAGTGTTGTAGATTTTCCATGTTTATACACATAGCGGTGTAGGTATTTCCATGTTTATAAAGATAGCGGTGTAGATATTTCCATGTGTATACAGATAGCGGTGTAGATACTTCCATGTTTACACAGATAGCGGTGTAGATATTTCCATGTTTTCAGAGATAGCGGTGTAGATATTTTCATATTTGCACAGATTACGGTCTAGATATTTCCATCTTTACACAGATAGCGATGTACATTATTCCATGTTTACACAGATATCTGTGTAGACATTTCCATGTTTACACAGATATTGTTGTAGATATTTCCATGTTTATACACATAGCGGTGTAGGTAATTCCATATTTATACAGATAGCGGTGGAGATATTTCCATGTTATTAAAGATACTGGTGGAGATATTTCCATGTTTATACAGATGGAGGTATAGACATTTCCATGTTTATACAGATGACTGTGTAGAAATTTTCATGTTTTTACAGATGGCTGTGTAGATATTTCCAGGTTTATACAGATAGCGGTGTGGCTATTTCCATGTTTATACAGATAGCAGTGTACATATTTCGATGTTTATAGAGATGGCTCTGTAGATATTTCCATGTTTATACAGATGGCAGTGTAGATATTTCCATGTTTATACAGATAGTGGTGTAGATATTTACATGTTTAGACAGTTAGCGGTGTAGGTATTTCCATGTTTATACAGATGGCGTTGTAGGTATTTCCATGTTTATAGAGATAGCCATGTAGATATTTCCATGTTTATACAGATAGCGGTGTAGACATTTCCATGTTTATAGAGATAGCGTTGTAGATATTTCCATATTTATTCAGGTAGCAGTCGAGATATTTCCACGTTTATAGAGATCATGGTGTAGATATATCCATATTTATACAGATAGCGGTGTAGATATTTCCATGTTTATACAGACAGCGGTTTAGATATTTCCATGTTTACAGAGAGAGCGGTGTAGATATTTCGATATTTGCACAGATTGCACTGTATATATTTCCATCTTTACACAGATAGCTGTGTACATATTTCCATGTTTACACAGATAACGGTGTATTTATTTCCATGTTAACACAGATAGTGTTGTAGATATTTCCATGTTTACACAGATAGCGGTGTAGATATTTCCATGTTTATACAGATCGTGGCGTAGATATTTCCATGTTTATACAGACCGCAGTGTAGATATTTTCATGTTTATAGAGATAGCAGTTTAGATATTTCCATGTTTACAGAGATAGCGGTGTAGATATTTCCATCTTTGCACAGATTGCGGTGTAGATATTTCCATCTTTACACAGATAGCGCTGTACATATTTCCATGTTTACACAGATAGCGGTGTAGATATTTCCATGTTTACACAGATAGTGTTGTAGATATTTCCATGTTTATACAGATAGCAGTGTCGATATTTCTACATTTATAAAGATAGCGGTGTAGATGTTTCCATCTTTATACAGATAGCGGGGTAGATATTTCCATGTTTATACAGATGGTGGTGTAGGTGTTTCCATATTTATAGAGATAGCGGTGTAGATATTTCCGTGTTCATACAGACGGCAGTGTACATATTTCCTTGTGTATACAGATGGCAGTGTACATATTTCCATGTTTATACAGATGGAGGTGTAGGTAATTCCATGTTTATACAGATGACAGTGTAGATATTTCCATGTTTTTACAGATGGCGGTGTAGATATTTCCATGTTTATACACATGGCAGGGTTGATATTTCCATTTTTGTGCAGATAATGCTGCAGATATTTCCATGTTTATATAGATAGCGGTGTAAAATATTTCCATGTTTATTCAGATGGCGGTGTAGATACTTCCATTTTTATACTGGTAGCGGTGTAATTTCCATGTTGATACAGATAGCGGTGTAGACATATCCATGTTTTTACAGATGGCGGTGTAGATATTTCCATGTTTATACGGATAGCGGTGTTCTTATTTCCATGTTTATTGGGACAGCGCTGTAGATATTTCCATGTTTATACAGATAGCGGTGTAAGTATTTCCATGTTTATACAGATAGCGGTGTAGATATTTCCATGTTTATACAGATAGCGGTGTAGATATTTCCATGTTTATAGAGATAGCGGTGTAATTATTTCCATGTTTGCACAGATTGCGGTGCAGATATTTCCGTCTTTACACAAATAGCAGTGTAGATATTTCCATGTTTACACAGACAGCTGTGTAGATATTTCCATGTTTTCACAGATAGCGTTGTAGATATCTCCATATTTATACTGATAGCGGCGTAGATATTTCCATGACTATACAGATAGCTGTGTAGATGTCACCATGTTTATACAGATGATTGTGTAGGTATTTCCATGTTTATACAGATTGCGGTGTAGATATTTCCATGTTTTTACAGATGGCCGTGTAGATATTTCCATGTATATACAGATAGCGGTGTGGATATTTCCATGTTTATAGAGACAGCGGTGTAGATATTACCATGTTTACACAGATAGCGGTTTAGTTATTTCCATCTTTGCACAGATTGCGATGTAGATATTTCCATCTTTACAAAGATAGCGGTGTAGATATTTCCTTTTACACAAATTGTGGTGTAGATATTTCCTTGTTTACACAGATAGTGGTGTAGATGTTTCCATGTTTATACAGATAACTGTGTAGGTATTTCCATGTTTATTCAGGTGGCAGTGTAGATATTTCTATGTTTATACACATGGCGGTGCAGATATTTTCATGTTTATACAGATGGCGGCGTAGATATTTCCATGTTTATAGAGATGGCCATGTACATAATTCCATGTTTATACAGATAGCGGTGAGGACATTTTCATGTTTATAGAGATAGTGGTGTAGATATTTGCATGTTCATAAAGATGGCGGTGTAGGTATTTCCATGTTTATAGAGATAGCGGTATAGATATTTCCATATTTATACAGATAGCGGTGTACATATTTCCACGTTTATAGAGATATTGGTGTTGGTATGTCCATGTTTATACAGATAGCGTTGTAGATATTTCCATGTTTATACAGCTCGCGGTGTAGGTATTTCCATGTTTATAGAGATGTCAGTGTAGGTTTTTCCATGTTTATGCAGATAGCGGTGTAGATATTTCCATGTTTATGCAGATAGCGGCATAGGTTTTCCATGTTTATAGAGATAGCGGTGTAGATATTTCCATGTTTATACAGATGACTCTGTAGTCTTTTCCATGTGTTTTCAGATGGCAGTGTAGATATTTCCATGTTTATAGAGATGTAGTTGTAGATATTTCCATGTTTATACATATGACTGTGTAGATATTTCCATATTTTTACAGATGGCGGTGTAGATATTTCCATGTTTATACAGATATCGGTGTCGATATTTCCATGTTTATAGGGATAGCGGTGTAGATATTTCCATGTTCAAAGAGATGGCTGTGACGATATTTCCATGTTTATACAGATGGCAGTGTAGATATTTCCACGTTTATACAGATAGTGTGGTAGATATTTCCATGTTTATACAGATGACTGTGTAGGAATTTCCATGTATATACAGAAGGCAGTGTAGATATTTCCAAGTTCATACAGATAGCCATGTAGATATTTCCATGTTTATACAGATAGCCGTGTTGACATTTCCATGTTTATAGAGATAGCGGTGTGGATATTTCCATATTTATTCAGATAGCGGTGTAGATATCTCCATGTTTACACTGGAAGAGGTGTAGATATCTCCATGTTTATACAGATCACGGTGTAGATATTTCCATGTTTATACAGATCGCGGTGTCGATATTTCCATGTTTATACAGATCATGGTGTAGATATTTCCATGTTTATACAGATCGCGGTGTTGATATTACCATGTTTATAGGGATAGCGGTGAAAATATTTCCACATTTATAGAGATAGCGGTGTAGTTATTAGCATGTTTATACAGATAGCGGTGTAAATATTTCCATGTATAAACAGATGTCTGTGTATATATATCCATGTTTAAACAGATGGCGGTGTAGATATTTCCTTGTTTATACAAATAGCGGTGTAGTTATTTCCATGTTTATACAGATCACGGTGAATATACTTCCGTGTTTATACAAATAGCGGTGTAGTTATTTCCATGCTTATACAGATAGTGGTGTAGATATTTCCTTGTTTATACAAATAGCGGTGTAGATATTTCCATGTTTATACAGATCACGGTGAAGATATTTCCTTGTTTATACAAATAGCGGTGTTGTTATTTCCATGTTTATACAGATAGCGGTGTAGATATTTCCATGTATATAGAGATGGCTGTGTAGATATTTCCATGTTTATACAGATGGCTGTGTAGATGTTTTCATGTTTATACAGATGACTTTGTAGGTATTTCCATGTTTATACAGATGACTTTGTAGGTATTTCCATGTTTATACAGATGGCGGTGAAGCTATTTCCATGTTTATAGAGATACCTGTGTAGATATTTCCATGTTTATACAGATAGCGCTGTAGATATTTCCATGTTTATACAGATCGCGGTGTACATATTTCCATGTTTATACAGATACCGGTGTAGATATTTCTATGATTTTACAGATATCGGTGTAGATATTTCCATGTTTACACAGATTTTGGTGTAGATATTTCCATCTTTCTACAGATGGCTGTGTAGATATTTCCGTGTTTATACAGATGGCTCTGTAGATGTTTCCATGTTTATACAGATGACTTTGTAGGTATTTCCATGTTTATACAGACCTCAGTGTAGATATTTCCATGTTTATGCAGATCGCGGTGTAGATATTTCCATGTTTATATGGATCGCTGTGTAGATATTTCCATGTTTATACAGATAGCGATGTAGTTATTTCCATGTTTTTACAGATATCGGTGTAGATATTTCCATGTTTACACAGATTGCGGTGTAGATATTTCCATCTTTCTACAGATGGCATTGTAGATATTTCCATGTTTATATAGATGGTGGTGTAGATATTACCATGTTTATACAGATAGCGGTGTAGATATTTCCATGTTTATACAGATCGTGGTGAAGATATTTCCATGTTTATAGAGATCGCGGTGTAGATAATTCCATGTTTATTCAGATAGAGGTGTAGATATTTCCATGTTTATACAGATAGCGGTGTAGATATTTCCATGTTTATACAGATAGCGGTGTAGATATTTCCATGTTTATACAGATAGCGGTGTAGGTATTTCCATGTTTGTAGACATAGTGGTGTAGATATTTCCATGTTTATATAGATGGCGTTGTAGATATTTCCATGTTTATACCGATAGCGGTGTTGGTATTTCCACGTTTATACAGATAGCGATGTAGATATTTCCATGTTTATACAGCTCGCGGTGCAGATATTTATATCTTTATTCAGATGGCATTGTAGATATGTCCTTATTCACACATATGGCGGTGTAGATGTTTCCATGTTTATACAGATGGCGGAGGAGTTAGTTCCATGTTTATGGAGATGGCAGTGTAGATATTTTCATGTTTATAGAGATGGCGGTGTAGATATTTCCATGTTCATAGAGATAGCGGTGTTGATTTTTCCATGTTTATAGAGATAGCGGTGTAGATATTTCCATGTTTATACAGATCACGGTGTAGATATTTACATGTTTATACAGATCGCGGTGTAGATATTTCCATGTTTATACAGATCATGGTGTGGATATTTCCATGTTTATACAGATCGCGGTGTTGATATTACCATGTTTATAGGGATAGCGATGCAAATATTTCCACATTTATACAGATAGCAGTGCAGTTATTAGCATGTTTTTACAGATAGCGGTGTAGATATTTCCATGTATAAACAGATGCCTGTGTATATATTTCCATGTTTAAACAGAAGGCTCTGTAGATATTTCCTCGTTTATACAAATAGCGATGTTATTTCCATGTTTATACAGATCACGGTGTAGATATTTCCTTGTTTACACAAATAGCGGTATAGATATTTCCATGCTTATACAGATAGCGGTGTAGATATTTCCTTGTTTATACAAATAGCGGTGTAGATATTTCCATGTTTATACAGATAGCGTTGTAGATATTTCCATGTATATACAGATGGCTGTGTAGATATTTCCATGTTTATACAGATGGCTGTGTAGATGTTTCCATGTTTATACAGATGACTTTGTAGGTATTTCCATGTTTATAGAGATACCTGTGTAGATATTTCCATGTTTATACAGATCGCGGTGTAGATATTTCCATGTTTATACAGATCGCGGTGTAGATATTTCCATGTTTATACAGATCGCGGTGTTGATATTTCCATGTTTATACAGATAGCGGTGTAGATATTTCCATGTTTTTACACATATCGGTGTAGATATTTCCATGTTTACACAGATTGCGGTGTAGATATTTCCATCCTTCTACAGATGACATTGTAGACATTTCCATGTTTATACAGATGGTTGTGTAGATATTTTCATGTTTATATAGATGGTGGTGTAGATATTACCATATTTATACAGATAGCACTGTAGATATTTCCATGTTTATTCAGATCGTGGTGAAGATATTTCCATGTTTATAGAGATTGAGGTGTAGATATTTCCATGTTTATTCAGATCGCGATGTAGATATTTCCATGTTTATACAGTTAGCGGTGTAGATATTCCCATCTTTATACAGATAGTGGTGTAGATATTTCCATGATTATTCAGATAGCGGTGTAGATATTTCCATGTATAAACAGATGTCTGTGTATATATTTCCATGTTTAAACAGATGGCGGTGTAGATATTTCCTTCTTTATACAAATAGCGATGTAGTTATTTCCATGTTTATACAGATCACGGTGTAGATATTTCCTTGTTATACAAATAGCAGTGTAGATATTTCCATGCTTATACAGATAGTGGTGTAGATATTTTCTTGTTTATACGAATAGCGGTGTAGATATTTCCATGTTTATACAGATCACAGTGTTGATATTTCCTTGTTTATACAAATAGCGGTGTAGTTATTTCCATGTTTATACAGATAGCGGTGTAGATATTTCCATGTATATAGAGATAACTGTGTAGATATTTCCATGTTTATTCAGATAGCGGTGTAGATATTTCCATGTTTTTACAGATCGCGGTGTAGATATTTCCATGTTTATACAGATCGCGGTGTAGGTATTTCCATGTTTATACAGATAGAGGTGAAGATATTTCCATGTTTTTACAGATATCGGTGTAGATATTTCCATGTTTACACAGATTGCGGTGTAGATATTTCCATCTTTCAACAGATGGCATTGTAGATATTTCCATGTTTATACAGATGGTTGTGTAGATATTTCCATGTTTATATAGATGTTGGTGTAGATATTACCATCTTTATACAGATAGCGGTGTAGATATTTCCATGTTTATACAGATTGTGGTGAAGATATTTCCATGTTTATAGAGATCACGGTGTAGATATTTCCATGTTTATACAGACAGCGGTGTAGATATGTCCATGTTTATACAGATAGCGGTGTAGATATTTCCATGTTTATAGAGATAGCGGTGTAGGTATTTCCATGTTTATAGACATAGCGGTGTAGATATTTCCATGTTTATATAGATGGCGTTGTAGATATTTCCATGTTTACACCGATAGTGGTGTTGGTATTTCCACGTTTATACAGATAGCGATGTAGATATCTCCATGTTTATACAGCTCGTGGTGCAGATATTTATATCTTTATACAGATGGCATTGTAGATATGTCCTTATTCACACAGATGGCGGTGTAGATGTTTCCATGTTTATACAGATGGCGAAGTAGTTAGTTCCATGTTTATGGAGATGGCAGTGTAGATATTTTCATGTTTATAGAGATGGCGGTGTAGATATTTCCATGTTCATAGAGATAGCGGTGTTGATTTTTCCATGTTTATAGAGATAGAGGTGTGGATATTTCCATGTTTATATAGATAGGGGTGTAGATATTTCCATGTTTTTACAGATCGCGGTGCAGACATTTCCATGTTTATACAGATCATGGTGTAGATATTTCCATGTTTATACAGATGGCTGTGTAGATGTTTCCATGTTTATACAGATGACTTTGTAGGTATTTCCATGTTTATACAGATGGCGGTGTAGATATTTCCATGTTTATAGAGATACCTGTGTAGATATTTCCATGTTTATACAGATCTCGGTGTAGATATTTCCATGTTTATACAGATCGCGGTGTAGATATTTCCATGTTTATATGGATCGCGGTGTAGATATTTCCATGTTTATACAGATAGCGGTGTAGATATTTCCATGTTTTTACAGATATCGGTGTAGTTATTTCCATGTTTACACAGATTGCAGTGAAGATATTTCCATCTTTCTACAGATAGCATTGTAGATATTTCCATGTTTATACTGATGGTTGTGTAGATATATCCATGTTTATATAGATGGTGGTGTAGATATTACCATGTTTATACAGATAGCGGTGTAGATATTTCCATGTTTATACAGATCGTGGTGAAGATATTTCCATGTTTATAGAGATCGCGGTATAGATAATTCCATGTTTATTCAGATCGCGGTGTAGATATTTCCATGTTTATACAGATAGCGGTGTAGATATTTCCATGTTTATACAGATAGCGGTGGAGGTATTTCCATGTTTGTAGACATAGTGGTGTAGATGTTTCCATGTTTATATAGATGGCGTTGTAGATATTTCCAGGTTTATACCGATAGCGGTGTTGGTATTTCCACGTTTATACAGATAGCGATGTAGATATTTCCATGTTTATACAGTTCGCGGTGCAGATATTTATATCTTTATTCAGATGGCATTGTTGATATGTCCTTATTCACACAGATGGCGGTGTAGATGTTTCCATGTTTATACAGATGGCGGAGTAGTTAGTTCCATGTTCATGGAGATGGCAGTGTAGATATTTTCATGTTTATAGAGATGGCGGTGTAGACATTTCCATGTTCATAGAGATAGCGGTGTTGATTTTTCCATGTTTATAGAGATAGCGGTGTAGATATTTCCATGTTTATACAGATCACGGTGTAGATATTTCCATGTTTATACAGATCGCGGTGTAGATATTTCCATGTTTATACAGATCATGGTGTAGATATTTCCATGTTTATACAGATCGCGGTGGTGATATTACCATGTTTATAGGGATAGCGATGCAAATATTTCCACATTTATACAGATAGCGGTGTAGGTATTACCATATTTTTACTGATAGCGGTGTAGATATTTCCATGTATAAACAGATGTCCGTGTATATATTTCCATGTTTAAACAGATGGCTGTGTAGATATTTCCTCGTTTATACAAATAGCGATGTAGTGATTTCCATGTTTATACAGATCACGGTGTAGATATTTCCTTGTTTACACAAATAGCGGTGTAGATATTTCCATGCTTATACAGATAGCGGTGTAGATATTTCCTTGTTTATACAAATAACGGTGTAGATATTTCCATGTTTATACAGATCACGGTGTGGATATTTCCTTGTTTATACAAATAGCGGTGTAGTTATTTCCATGTTTATACAGATAGCGTTGTAGATATTTCCATGTATATACAGATGGCTGTGTAGATATTTCCATGTTTATACAGATGGCTGTGTAGATGTTTCCATGTTTATACAGATGACTTTGTAGGTATTTCCATGTTTATAGAGATAGCTGTGTAGATATTTCCATGTTTATACAGATCGTGGTGTAGATATTTCCATGTTTATACAGATCGCGGTGTAGATATTTCCATGTTTATACAGATCGCGGTGTTGATATTTCCATGTTTATACAGATAGCGGTGTAGATATTTCCATGTTTTTACAGATATCGGTGTAGATATTTCCATCTTTACACAGATTGCGGTGTAGATATTTCCATCTTTCTAGAGATGACATTGTAGACATTTCCATGTTTATACAGATGGTTGTGTAGATATTTCCATGTTTATATAGATGGTGGTGTAGATATTACCATATTTATACAGATAGCGCTGTAGATATTTCCATGTTTATTCAGATCGTGGTGAAGATATTTCCATGTTTATAGAGATTGCGGTGTAGATATTTCCATGTTTATTCAGATCGCGGTGTAGATATTTCCATGTTTATACAGTTAGCGGTGTAGATATTTCCATCTTTATACAGATAGTGGTGTAGATATTTCCATGTTTATTCAGATAGCGGTGTAGATATTTCCATGTATAAACAGATGTCTGTGTATATATTTCCATGTTTAAACACATGGCGGTGTAGATATTTCCTTGTTTATACAGATCATGGTGTAGATATTTCCATGTTTATACAGATCGCGGTGTTGATATTTCCATGTTTATAGGGATAGCGGTGCAAATATTTCCACGTTTATACAGATAGCGCTGTAGTTATTAGCATGTTTATACAGATAGCAGAGTAGATATTTCCATGTATAAACAGATGTCTGTGTATATATTTCCATGTTTAAACAGATGGCGGAGTAGATATTTCCTCGTTTATAAAAATAGCGATGTAGTTATTTCCATGTTTATACAGATCACGGTGTAGATATTTCCTTGTTTATACAAATAGTGGTGTAGTTATTTCCATGCTTATACAGATAGCGGTGTAGATATTTCCTTGTTTATACAAATAGCGGTGTAGATATTTCCATGTTTATACAGATCGCGGTGTAGATATTTCCTTGTTTATACAAATAGCGGTGTAGTTATTTCCATGTTTATACAGATAGCGGTGTAGATATTTCCATGTATATACAGATGGCTGTGTAGATATTTCCATGTTTATACAGATGGCTGTGTAGATGTTTCCATGTTTATACAGATGACTTTGTAGGTATTTCCATGTTTATACAGATGGCGGTGTAGATATTTCCATGTTTATACAGCTCACGGTGCAGATATTTATATCTTTATACAGATGTCATTGTAGATATGTCCTTATTCACACAGATGGTGGTGTAGATGTTTCCATGTTTATACAGATAGCGGAGAAGTTAGTTCCGTGTTTATGGAGATGGCAGTGTAGATATTTTCATGTTTATAAAGATGGCGGTGTAGATATTTCCATGTTTATACAGCTGGCGGTGTAGATATTTCCATATTTATACAGAAGTCTGTGTAGATATTTCCATGTGTATACAGATGGTATTGTAGGTATTTCCATGTTTATAGAGATGGTGGTGTAGATATTTCCATGTTTATTCAGATGACTGTGTAGATATTTCCAAGTTTTTACAGATGGCAGTGTAGATATTTCAATGTTTATAGAGATGGCGCTGTAGATATTTCCATGTTTATACAGATAACGGTGGAGATATTTCCATGTTTATACACATAGCGGTGTACATATTTCCATCTTTATAGAGACAGTGGTGTAGGTATATCCATGTTTATACAGATAGCTGTGCAGATATTTCCATGTTTATACAGATGCCTATGCAGATATTTTCATATTTATACAGAGGGCTGTGTAGATATTTCTATGTTTATACAGATGGCAGTGTAGATATTTCCATGTTCCTACACATGAGTGTGTAGGTATTTCCATGTTTATAGAGATAGCGGTGCAGATATTTCCAAATTTATACAGATAGCGGTGTATATATTTCCATGTGTATACAGATCGTGGGGTAGATATTTCCATGTTTATACAGACCGCAGCGTAGATATTTCCATGTTTATAGAGATAGCAGTGTAGATATTTCCATGTTTGTACAGATGGCGGTGTTGATGTTTCCATCTATACACAGATTGCCGTGTAGGTATTTCGATGTTTATACAGATGGCGGTGTAGATATTTCCATGTTTGTACAGATGGCGGTGTTGATGTTTCCATCTATACACAGATTGCCGTGTAGGTATTTCCATGTTTATACAGATGGCGGTGTAGATATTTCCATGTTTATAGAGATAGCGGTGAAGATATTTCCATGTTTATACAGATAACGGTGGAGAAATTTCCATGTTTATACAGATAGCGGTGTAAATATTTCCATGTTTATACAGATCGCGGTGTAGCTATTTCCATGTTTATACACATCGCGAAGTAGATATTTCCATGTTTATACAGATAGCGGTGTAGATATTTCCATGTTTTTACAGATATCGGTGTAGATATTTCCATGTTTACACAGATTGCGGTGTAGATATTTCCATCTTTCTACAGATGGCATTGAAGATATTTCCATGTTTATACAGATGGTGGTGTAGATATTTCCATGTTTACACAGATGACTGTATAGGTATTTCCATGTTTATACAGATGGCGGTGTAGATATTTCCATGTTTATACAGATCACGGTGTAGATATTTCCATGTTTATACACACCGCGGTGTAGATATTTCCATGTTTATGCAGATCATGGTGTAGATATTTCCATGTTTATACAGATCGCGGTGTTGATATTACCATGTTTATAGGGATACCGGTGCAAATATTTCCACGTTTATACAGATAGCGGTGTAGTTATTAGCATGTTTATACAGATAGCGGTGTAGATATTTCCATGTATAAACAGATGTCTGCGTATATATTTCCATGTTTAAACAGATGGCGGTGTAGATATTTCCTCGTTTATACAAATAGCGATGTAGTTATTTCCATGTTTATACAGATCACAGTGTAGATATTTCCATGTTTATACAGATCGCGGTGTAGATATTTCCATGTTTATACAGATAGCGGTGAAGATATTTCCATGTTTATACAGATAGCGGTGTAGATATTTCCATGTTTGTAGAGATAGCGGTGTAGGTATTTCCATGTTTGTTGACATAGCGGTGTAGATATTTCCATGTTTATATAGATGGCGTTGTAGATATTTCCATGTTTATACAGATAGCAGTGTAGGTATTTCCACGTTTATACAGATAGCGATGTAGATATTTCCATGTTTATACAGCTCGCGGTGCAGATATTTATATCTTTATACAGATGGCATTGTAGATATGTCCTTATTCACTCAGATGGCGGTGGAGATGTTTCCATGTTTATACAGATGGCGGAGTAGTTAGTTCCGTGTTCATGGAGATGGCAGTGTAGATATTTTCATGTTTATAGAGATGGCGGTGTAGATATTTCCCTGTGTATAGAGATAGCAGTGTAGATATTTACATGTTTATACAGATGGCTGTGTAGATATTTCCATGTGTATACAGATGGCAATGTAGATATTTCGATGCTTATACAGATGACTGTGTAGGTATTTCCATGTTTTTACAGATGGCAGTGCAGATATTTCCATGTTTATAGTGATAGCGGTGTAGATATTTCCATGTTTGTACAGATGGCGGCGTAGATATTTCCATGGACATGCAGATGGCGGTGTAGATATTTCCATGTTTATACAGATAGCGGTGTAGATATTTCCATGTTTACACAGATGGTGGTGTAGCTATTTTCGTGTTTATTCACATGGCAGAATAGATACTTCCATCTTTATGGAGATGGCAGTGTAGATATTTTCATGTTTATAGAGATGGCGGTGTAGATATTTCCATATTTATAGAGATAGAGGTGTAGATATTTCCATCTTTCTACCGATGGCAGTGTAGATATTTCCATGTTTATACACATGGCGGTGTAGATATTTCCATATTTATACAGATGTGTGTGTAGATATTTCCATGTGTACACAGATGGTATTGTAGGTATTTCCATGTTTATACAGATGGTGGTGTAGATATTTCCATGTTTATTCAGATGACTGTGTTGATATTTCCATGTTTTTACAGATGGCAGTGTAGATATTTCAATGTGTATAGAGATGGCGCTGTAGATATTTCCATGTTTATACAGATAACGGTGGAGATATTTCCATGTTTACAGAGAGCAGTGGAGATATTTCCATGTTTATACACATAGCGGTGTACATATTTCCATGTTTATAGAGACAGCGGTGTAGGTATTTCCATGTTTATACAGATAGCGGTGCAGATATTTCCATGTTTATACAGATGCCTATGCAGATATTTCCATATTTATACAGAGGGCTGTGTAGATATTTCCATGTTTATACAGATGGCAGTGTAGATATTTCCATGTTCCTACACATGACTGTGTAGTTATTTCCATGTTTATACAGATGGATTTGTAGATATTTCCATGTTTATAGAGATAGCGGTGCAGATATTTCCATGTTTATACAGATAGCGGTGTATATATTTCCATGTTTATACAGATCATGGTGTAGATATTTCCATGTTTATAGAGATACCGGTGTAGATATTTCCATGTTTATACAGACCGCTGTGTAGATATTTCCATGTTTATAGAGATAGCGGTGTAGATATTTCCATGTTTGTACATATGGCGTTGTTGATATTTCCAACTATACACAGATGACCGTGAAGATATCTCCATGTTTATACAGATGACGGCAGAGATATTTCCATGGATATGTAGATGGCGGTGTAGATATTTCCATGTTTATAGAGATAGCCGTGTAGTTATTTCCATGTTTATATAGATAGCGGTGTAGATATTTCCATGTATATACACATGGCTGTGTAGATATTTCCATGTTTACACAGATGGCGGTGTAGATATTTCCATGTTTATACAGATAACCGTGTAAGTATTTCCATGTTTATACAGATGGCGGTGTAGATATTTCGATGTTTATAGAGATAGCAGTGGAGATATTTCCATGTTTATACAGATAGCGGTGTAGATATTTCCATGTTTATACTGATCGTGGTGTAGATATTTCCATGTTTATAGAGATGGCGGTGTAGACATTTCCATGTTTACACAGATTGTGGTGTAGATATTTTCATCTTTCTACAGATGGCATTGTAGATATTTCCATGTTCATACAGATGGCGGTGTAGTTATTTCCATGTTTATATAGATGGTGGTGTAGATATTACCATGTTTATACAGATAGCGGTGTAGCTCTTTCCATGTTTATAGAAATAGCAGTGTAGATATTTACATGTTTGTACAGATGGCTGTGTAGATATTTCCATGTGTATACAGATGGCAATGTAGATATTTCCATGTTTATACAGATGACTGTATAGGTATTTCCATGTTTTTACAGATGGCAGTGCAGATATTTCCATGTTTATAGAGATAGCGCAGTAGATATTTCCATGTTTGTACAGATGGCGGTGTGGATATTTAAAAGTTCCTACACATGACTGTGTAGGTATTTCCATGTTTATACACATGTCTTTGTAGATATTCCCATGTTTATAGAGATAGTGGTGCAGATATTTCCATGTTTATACAGATAGCGGTGTATATATTTCCATGTTTATACAGATCGTGGTGTAGATATTTCCATATTTATGCAGATACCGGTGTAGATATTTCCATGTTTATACAGACCGCAGTGTAGATATTTCCATGTTTATAGAGATAGCCGTGTAGATATTTCCATGTTTGTACAAATGGCGGTGTTGATGTTTCCATCTATACACAGATGGCCGTGTAGGTATTTCCACGTGTATACAAATGGCATTGTAGATATTTCCATGTTTATACAGATGGTGGTGTAGATATTTCCATGTTTACACAGATGACTTTATAGGTATTTCCATGTTTATACAGATGGCGGTGTAGATATTTCCATATTTATACAGATAACGGTGTAGAAATTTCCATGTTTATGCAGATAGCGTTGTAAATATTTACATGTCTATACAGGTCACGGTGTAGATATTTCCATGTTCATAGAGATAGCGGTGTAGATATTTCCATGTTCATACAGATAGCGGAGTAGATATTTCCATGTTTATACAGACCGCGGTGTAGATATTTCCATGTTTATACAGATAGCGGTGCAGATATTTCCATGTTTGTACAGATGGTGGTGTTGATATTTACATCTATACACAGATGACCGTGTAGATATTTCCATGTTTATACAGATGTCGGTGCAGATATTTCTATGGATATGTAGATGGTGGTGTAGATATTTCCATGTATATACAGATAGTGCTGTACTTATTTCCATCTTTATATAGAGAGCGGTGTAGATATTTCCATGTATGTACACATGGCTGTGTTGATATTTCCATGTTTATACAGATGGCGGTGTAGATATTTCCATGTTTATACAGATAAATTTGTAAGTATTTCCATGTTTATACAGATGGCGGTGTAGATATTTCGATGTTTATAGACATAGAAGTGGAGATATTTCCATGTTTATACAGATAGCGGTGTAGTTATTTCCATGTTTATATAGATAGCGGTGTAGATATTTCCATGTATATACACATGGCTGTGTAGATATTTTATGTTTATACAGATGGCGGAGTAGATATTTCCATGTTTATACAGATAACTTTGTAACTATTTCCACGTTTATACAGACGGCGGTGTAGATATTTTGATGTTTATAGAGATAGCAGTGGAGATATTTCCATGTTTATAGAGATAGCGGTGTAGATGTTTCCATGTTTATACAGATGGCGAAGTAGTTAGTTCCATGTTTATGGAGATGGCAGTGTAGATATTTTCATGTTTATAGAGATGGCAGTTTAGATATTTCCATGTTTACAGAGATAGCAGTGTAGATATTTACATGTATATACAGATGGCTGTGTAGATATTTCCATGTGTATACAGATGGCATTGTAGATATTTCCATGTTTATACAGATGACTGTATAGGTATTTCCATGTTTTTACAGATGGCAGTGCAGTTATTTCCATGTTTATAGAGATAGTGATGTAGACATTTCCATGTTTGTACAGATGGCGGTGTTGATATTTCCATCTATACACAGATGGCCGTGTAGATATTTCCATGTTTATACAGATGGCGGCAGAGTTATTTCCATGGACATGCAAATGGCGGTGTAGATATTTCCATGTTTATACAGATGGCCGTGGAGATATTTCCATATTTATACAGATGGTATTGTAGGTATTTCCATGTATATACAGATGGTGGTGTAGATATTTCCATGTTTATTCAGATGGCGTTGTAGATATTTCCATGTTTATACCAATAGCGGTGTTGGTATTTCCACGTTTATACAGATAGCGATGTAGATATTTCCATGTTTATACAGCTCACGGTGCAGATATTTATATCTTTATACAGATGTCATTGTAGATATGTCCTTATTCACACAGATGGTGGTGTAGATGTTTCCATGTTTATACAGATAGCGGAGAAGTTAGTTCTGTGTTTATGGAGATGGCAGTGTAGATATTTTCATGTTTATAAAGGTGGCGGTGTAGATATTTCCCTGTTTATAGCGATAGCAGTGTAGATATTTACATGTTTATACAGATGGCTGTGTAGATATTTCCATGTGTAAACAGATGGCAATGTAAATATCTCCATGCTTATACAGATGACTGTATAGGTATTTCCATGTTTTTACAGATGGCAGTGCAGATATTTCCATGTTTATAGAGATAGCGGTGTAGATATTTCCATGTTTATACAGCTGGCGGTGTAGATATTTCCATATTTATACAACAGTCTGTGTAGATATTTCCATGTGTATACAGATGGTATTGCAGGTATTTCCATGTTTATACAGATGGTGGTGTAGATATTTCCATGTTTATTCAGATGACTGTGTAGATATTTCCATGTTTTTACAGATGGCAGTGTAGATATTTCAATGTTTATAGAGATGGCGCTGTAGATATTTCCATGTTTATACAGATAACGGTGGAGATATTTCCATGTTTATACACATAGCGGTGTACATATTTCCATCTTCATAGAGACAGTGGTGTAGGTATATCCATGTTTATACAGATAGCTGTGCAGATATTTCCATGTTTATACAGATGCCTATGCAGATATTTTCATATTTATACAGAGGGCTGTGTAGATATTTCTATGTTTATACAGATGGCAGTGTAGATATTTCCATGTTCCTACACATGAGTGTGTAGGTATTTCCATGTTTATAGACATAGCGGTGCAGATATTTCCATATATATACAGATAGCGTTGTATATATTTCCATGTTTATACAGATCGTGGGGTAGATATTTCCATGTTTATACAGACCGCAGCGTAGATATTTCCATGTTTATAGAGATAGCAGTGTAGATATTTCCATGTTTGTACAGATGGCGGTGTTGATGTTTCCATCTATACACAGACTGCCGTGTAGGTATTTCGATGTTTATACAGATGGCGGTGTAGATATTTCCATGTTTGTACAGATGGCGGTGTTGATGTTTCCATCTATACACAGATTGCCGTGTAGGTATTTCCATGTTTATACAGATGGCGGTGTAGATATTTCCATGTTTATAGAGATAGCGGTGAAGATATTTCCATGTTTATACAGATAACGGTGGAGAAATTTCCATGTTTATACAGATAGCGGTGTAAATATTTCCATGTTTATACAGATCGCGGTGTAGCTATTTCCATGTTTATACACATCGCGAAGTAGATATTTCCATGTTTATACAGATAGCGGTGTAGATATTTCCATGTTTTTACAGATATCGGTGTAGATATTTCCATGTTTACACAGATTGCGGTGTAGATATTTCCATCTTTCTACAGATGGCATTGAAGATATTTCCATGTTTATACAGATGGTGGTGTAGATATTTCCATGTTTACACAGATGACTGTATAGGTATTTCCATGTTTATACAGATGGCGGTGTAGATATTTCCATGTTTATACAGATCACGGTGTAGATATTTCCATGTTTATACAGACCGCGGTGTAGATATTTCCATGTTTATGCAGATCATGGTGTAGATATTTCCATGTTTATACAGATCGCGGTGTTGATATTACCATGTTTATAGGGATACCGGTGCCAATATTTCCACGTTTATACAGATAGCGGTGTAGTTATTAGCATGTTTATGCAGATAGCGGTGTAGATATTTCCATGTTTATACAGCTCGCAGTGCAGATATTTATATCTTTATACAGATGTGATTGTAGATATGTCCTTATTCACACAGTTGGTGGTGTAGATGTTTCCATGTTTATAGAGATAGCGGAGTAGTTAGTTCCGTGTTTATGGAGATGGCAGTGTAGATATTTTCATGTTTATAGAGACGGCGGTGTAGATATTTCCCTGTTTATAGAGATAGCAGTGTAGATATTTACATGTTTATACAGATGGCTGTGTAGATATTTCCATGTGTAAACAGATGGCAATGTAGATATTTCCATGCTTATACAGATGACTGTGTAGGTATTTCCATGTTTTTACAGATGGCAGTGCAGTTATTTCCATGTTTATAGAGATAGCGGTGAAGATATTTCCATGTTTATACAGCTGTCGGTGTAGATATTTCCATATTTATACAGATGTCTGTGTAGATATTTCCATGTGTATACAGATGGTATTGTAGTTATTTCCATGTTTATACAGATTGTGGTGTAGATATTTCCATGTTTATTCAGATGAATGTGTAGATATTTCCATGTTTTTACAGATGGCAGTGTAGATATTTCAATGTTTATAGAGATGGCGCTGTAGATATTTCCATGTTTGTACAGATGGCGGTGTTGATGTTTCCATCTATACACAGATTGCTGTGTAGGTATTTCCATGTTTATACAGATGGCGGTGTAGATATTTCCATGTTTATAGAGATAGCGGTGAAGATATTTCCATATTTATACAGATAACGGTGGAGAAATTTCCATGTTTATGCAGATAGCGGTGTAAATATTTCCATGTTTATACAGATCGCGGTGTAGATATTTCCATGTTTTTGCAGATATCGTTGTAGATATTACCATGTTTACACAGATTGCGGTGTAGATATTTCCATCTTTCTACAGATGGCATTGAGGATATTTCCATGTTTATACAGATGGTGGTGTAGATATTTCCATGTTTACACAGATGACTTTATAGGTATTTCCATGTTTATACAGATGGCGGTGTAGATATTTCCATGTTTATACAGATCACGGTGTAGATATTTCCATGTTTATACAGACCGCGGTGTAGATATTTCCATGTTTATACAGATCATGGTGTAGATATTTCCATGTTTATACAGATCGCGGTGTTGATATTACCATGTTTATAGGGATACCGGTGCAAATATTTCCACGTTTATACAGATAGCGCTGTAGTTATTAGCATGTTTATACAGATAGCGGAGTAGATATTTCCATGTATAAACAGATGTCTGTGTATATATTTCCATGTTTAAACAGATGGCGGTGTAGATATTTCCTCGTTTATACAAATAGCGATGTAGTTACTTCCATGTTTATACAGATCACGGTGTAGATATTTCCTTGTTTATACAAATAGCGGTGTAGTTATTTCCATGCTTATACAGATAGCGGTGTAGATATTTCCTTGTTTATACAAATAGCGGTGTAGATATTTCCATGTTTATACAGATCGCGGTGTAGATATTTCCTTGTTTATACAAATAGCGGTGTAGTTATTTCCATGTTTATACAGATAGCGGTGTAGATATTTCCATGTATATACAGATGGCTGTGTAGATATTTCCATGTTTATACAGATGGCTGTGTAGATGTTTTCATGTTTATACAGATGACTTTGTAGGTATTTCCATGTTTATACAGATGGCGGTGTAGATATTTCCATGTTTATAGAGATACCTGTGTAGATATTTCCATGTTTATACAGATCTCGGTGTAGATATTTCCATGTTTATACAGATCGCGGTGTAGATATTTCCATGTTTATATGGATCGCGGTGTAGATATTTCCATGTTTATACAGATAGCGGTGTAGATATTTCCATGTTTTTACAGATATCGGTGTAGATATTTCCATGTTTACACAGATTGCAGTGAAGATATTTCCATGTTTCTACAGATAGCATTGTAGACATTTCCATGTTTATACTGATGGTTGTGTAGATATTTCCATGTTTATATAGATGGTGGTGTAGATATTACCATGTTTATACAGATAGCGGTGTAGATATTTCCATGTTTATACAGATCGTGGTGAAGATATTTCCATGTTTATAGAGATCGCGGTATAGATAATTCCATGTTTATTTAGATCGCGGTGTAGATATTTCCATGTTTATACAGATAGCGGTGTAGATATTTCCATGTTTATACAGATAGCGGTGTAGATATTTCCATGTTTATACAGATAGCGGTGTAGGTATTTCCATGTTTGTAGACATAGTGGTGTAGATATTTCCATGTTTATATAGATGGCCTTGTAGATATTTCCAGGTTTATACCGATAGCGGTGTTGGTATTTCCACGTTTATACAGATAGCGATGTAGATATTTCCATGTTTATACAGCTCGCGGTGCAGATATTTATATCTTTATTCAGATGGCATTGTTGATATGTCCTTATTCACACAGATGGCGGTGTAGATGTTTCCATGTTTATACAGATGGCGGAGTAGTTAGTTCCATGTTCATGGAGATGGCAGTGTAGATATTTTCATGTTTATAGAGATGGCGGTGTAGATATTTCCATGTTCATAGAGATAGCGGTGTTGATTTTTCCATGTTTATAGAGATAGCGGAGTAGATATTTCCATGTTTATACAGATCACGGTGTAGATATTTCCATGTTTATGCAGATCGCGGTGTAGATATTTCCATGTTTATACAGATCGTGGTGTAGATATTTCCATGTTTATACAGATCGCGGTGTTGATATTACCATGTTTATAGGGATAGCGATGCAAATATTTCCACATTTATACAGATAGCGGTGTAGGTATTACCATATTTTTACTGATAGCGGTGTAGATATTTCCATGTATAAACAGATGTCTGTGTATATATTTCCATGTTTAAACAGATGGCTGTGTAGATATTTCCTCGTTTATACAAATAGCGATGTAGTGATTTCCGTGTTTATACAGATCACGGTGTAGATATTTCCTTGTTTACACAAATAGCGGTGTAGATATTTCCATGCTTATACAGATAGCGGTGTAGATATTTCCTTGTTTATACAAATAACGGTGTAGATATTTCCATGTTTATACAGATCACGGTGTAGATATTTCCTTGTTTATACAAATAGCGGTGTAGTTATTTCCATGTTTATACAGATAGCGTTGTAGATATTTCCATGTATATACAGATGGCTGTGTAGATATTTCCATGTTTATACAGATGGCTGTGTAGATATTTCCATGTTTATACAGATGGCTGTGTAGATGTTTCCATGTTTATACAGATGACTTTGTAGGTATTTCCATGTTTATAGAGATAGCTGTGTAGATATTTCCATGTTTATACAGATCGTGGTGTAGATATTTCCATGTTTATACAGATCGCGGTGTAGATATTTCCATGTTTATACAGATCGCGGTGTTGATATTTCCATGTTTATACAGATAGCGGTGTAGATATTTCCATGTTTTTACAGATATCGGTGTAGATATTTCCATCTTTACACAGATTGCGGTGTAGATATTTCCATCTTTCTACAGATGACATTGTAGACATTTCCATGTTTATACAGATGGTTGTGTAGATATTTCCATGTTTATATAGATGGTGGTGTAGATATTACCATATTTATACAGATAGCGCTGTAGATATTTCCATGTTTATTCAGATCGTGGTGAAGATATTTCCATGTTTATAGAGATTGCGGTGTAGATATTTCCATGTTTATTCAGATCGCGGTGTAGATATTTCCATGTTTATACAGTTAGCGGTGTAGATATTTCCATCTTTATACAGATAGTGGTGTAGATATTTCCATGTTTATTCAGATAGCGGTGTAGATATTTCCATGTATAAACAGATGTCTGTGTATATATTTCCATGTTTAAACACATGGCGGTGTAGATATTTCCTTGTTTATACAGATCATGGTGTAGATATTTCCATGTTTATACAGATCGCGGTGTTGATATTTCCATGTTTATAGGGATAGCGGTGCAAATATTTCCACATTTATACAGATAGCGGTGTAGTTATTAGCATGTTTATGCAGATAGCGGTGTAGATATTTCCATGTTTATACAGCTCGCGGTGCAGATATTTATATCTTTATACAGATGTCATTGTAGATATGTCCTTATTCACACAGATGGTGGTGTAGATGTTTCCATGTTTATACAGATAGCGGAGAAGTTAGTTCCGTGTTTATGGAGATGGCAGTGTAGATATTTTCATGTTTATAAAGATGGCGGTGTAGATATTTCCATGTTTATACAGCTGGCGGTGTAGATATTTCCATATTTATACAGAAGTCTGTGTAGATATTTCCATGTGTATACAGATGGTATTGTAGGTATTTCCATGTTTATACAGATGGTGGTGTAGATATTTCCATGTTTATTCAGATGACTGTGTAGATATTTCCATGTTTTTACAGATGGCAGTGTAGATATTTCAATGTTTATAGAGATGGCGCTGTAGATATTTCGATGTTTATACAGATAACGGTGGAGATATTTCCATGTTTATACACATAGCGGTGTACATATTTCCATCTTTATAGAGACAGTGGTGTAGGTATATCCATGTTTATACAGATAGCTGTGCAGATATTTCCATGTTTATACAGATGCCTATGCAGATATTTTCATATTTATACAGAGGGCTGTGTAGATATTTCTATGTTTATACAGATGGCAGTGTAGATATTTCCATGTTCCTACACATGAGTGTGTAGGTATTTCCATGTTTATAGAGATAGCGGTGCAGATATTTCCAAATTTATACAGATAGCGGTGTATATATTTCCATGTGTATACAGATCGTGGGGTAGATATTTCCATGTTTATACAGACCGCAGCGTAGATATTTCCATGTTTATAGAGATAGCAGTGTAGATATTTCCATGTTTGTACAGATGGCGGTGTTGATGTTTCCATCTATACACAGATTGCCGTGTAGGTATTTCGATGTTTATACAGATGGCGGTGTAGATATTTCCATGTTTGTACAGATGGCGGTGTTGATGTTTCCATCTATACACAGATTGCCGTGTGGGTATTTCCATGTTTATACAGATGGCGGTGTAGATATTTCCATGTTTATAGAGATAGCGGTGAAGATATTTCCATGTTTATACAGATAACGGTGGAGAAATTTCCATGTTTATACAGATAGCAGTGTAAATATTTCCATGTTTATACAGATCGCGGTGTAGCTATTTCCATGTTTATGCACATCACGAAGTAGATATTTCCATGTTTATACAGATAGCGGTGTAGATATTTCCATGTTTTTACAGATATCGGTGTAGATATTTCCATGTTTACACAGATTGCGGTGTAGATATTTCCATCTTTCTACAGATGGCATTGAAGATATTTCCATGTTTATACAGATGGTGGTGTAGATATTTCCATGTTTACACAGATGACTGTATAGGTATTTCCATGTTTATACAGATGGCGGTGTAGATATTTCCATGTTTATACAGATCACGGTCAAGATATTTCCATGTTTATACACACCGCGGTGTAGATATTTCCATGTTTATGCAGATCATGGTGTAGATATTTCCATGTTTATACAGATCGCGGTGTTGATATTACCATGTTTATAGGGATACCGGTGCAAATATTTCCACGTTTATACAGATAGCGGTGTAGTTATTAGCATGTTTATACAGATAGCGGTGTAGATATTTCCATGTATAAACAGATGTCTGCGTATATATTTCCATGTTTAAACAGATGGCGGTGTAGATATTTCCTCGTTTATACAAATAGCGATGTAGTTATTTCCATGTTTATACAGATCACAGTGTAGATATTTCCATGTTTATACAGATCGCGGTGTAGATATTTCCATGTTTATACAGATAGCGGTGTAGATATTTCCATGTTTAAACAGATAGCGTTGTAGATATTTCCATGTTTTCACAGATGGTGGTGTAGATATTTCCATGTTTATACACATGGCGGAGTAGATACTTCCATCTTTATGGAGATGGCAGTGTAGATATTTTCATGTTTATAGAGATGGCGGTGTAGATATTTCCATATTTGTAGAGATAGCGGTGGAGATATTTCCATCTTTCTACAGATGGCAGAGTAGATATTTCCATGTTTATACAGATGGCGGTGTGGATATTTCCATATTTATACAGATGTCTGTGTAGATATTTGCATGTGTATTCAGATGGTATTGTAGGTATTTCCCTGTTTATACAGATGGTGGTGGAGATATTTCCATGTTTATTCAGATGACTGTGTAGATATTTCCATGTTTTTACAGATGGCAGTGTAGATATTTCAATGTTTATAGAGATGGCGCTGTAGATATTTCCATGTTTATACAGATAACGGTGGAGGTATTTCCATGTTTATACAGACAGCAGTGGAGATATTTCCATGTTTATACACATAGCGGTGTACATATTTCCATGTTTATAGAGACAGCGTTGTAGGTATTTCCATGTTTATACAGATAGCGGTGCAGATATTTCCATGTTTATACAGATGCCTATGCAGATATCTCCATATTTATACAGAGGGCTGTGTAGATATTTCTATGTTTATACAGATGGCAGTGTAGATATTTCCATGTTCCTACACATGACTGTGTAGGTATTTCCATGTTTATACAGATGGCTTTGTAGATATTTCCATGTCTATAGAGATAGCGGTGCAGATATTTCAATATTTATACAGATAGCCGTGTATATATTTCCATATTTATACAGATCGTGGTGTAGATATTTCCATGTTTATACAGATACCAGTGTAGGTATTTCCATGTTTATACAGACCTCAGTGTAGATATTTCCATGTTTATAGAGATATCATTGTAGGTATTTCCAAGTTTGTACAGATGGCGGTGTTGATGTTTCCATCTATACACAGATTGCCGTGTAGGTACTTCCATGTGTATACAGATGGCATTGTAGATATTTCCATGTTTATACAGATGGTGGTGTAGATATTTCCATGTATACACAGATGACTGTATAGGTATTTCCATGTTTATACAGATGGCGGTGTTGATATTTCCATGTTTATAGAGATTGCGGTATAGATATTTCCATATTTATGCAGATAACGGTGTAGAAATTTCCATGTTTATACAGATAGCGGTGTAAATATTTCCATGTTTATACAGATCACGGCATAGATATTTCCTTGTTTATACAAATAGCGGTGTAGTTATTTCCATGTTTATACAGATAGCGGTGTAGATATTTCCATGTATATACAGATGGCTGTGTAGATATTTCCATGTTTATACAGACGGTTTGTAGATATTTCCATGTTTATACTGATGACTTTGTAGGTATTTCCATGTTTATTCAGATGGCGGTGTAGATATTTCCATGTTTATAGAGATAGCTGTGTAGATATTTCCATGTTTATACAGATAGCGGTGTAGATATTTCCATGTTTATACAGATCGCGGTGTAGATATTTCCATGTTTATACGGATCACGGTGTAGATATTTCCATGTTTATACAGATAGCGGTGTAGATATTTCCATGTTTTTACAGATATCAGCGTAGATATTTCCATGTTTCCACAGATTGCGGTGTAGATATTTCCATCTTTCTACAGATGGCATTGTAGATATTTCCATGTTTATACAGATGGCGGTGTAGATATTTCCATGTTTATATAGATGGTGGTGTAGATATTACCATGTTCATACAGATAGCGGTGTAGATATTTCCATGTTTATACAGATCGTGGTGAAGATATTTCCATGTTTATGCAGATCGCGGTGTAGATATTTCCATGTTTATACAGATCGCGGTGTAGATATTTCCATGTTTATACAGATAGCGGTGTAGATATTTCCATGTTTATACAGATAGCGGTGTAGATATTTCCATGTTTATAGAGATAGCGGTGTTGGTATTTCCATGTTTATACAGATAGCGATGTAGATATTTCCATTTCTATACAGCTCGCCGTGCAGATATTTATATCTTTATACAGATGGCATTCTAGATATTTCCTTATTCACACAGATGGCGGTGTAGATGTTTCCATGTTTATACAGATGGCGGAGTAGTTAGTTCCATGTTTATGGAGATGGCAGTGTAGATATTTTCATGTATATAAAGATGGCGGTGTAGATATTTCCATGTTTATAGAGATAGCAGTGTAGATATTTACATGTTTATACAGATGGCTGTGTAGATATTTCCATGTGTATACAGATGGCATTGTAGATATTTCCATGTTTATACAGATGACTGTATAGGTATTTCCATGTTTGTACAGATGGCAGTGCAGATATTTCCATGTTTATAGAGATAGCGGTGTAGATATTTCCATGTTTATACAGATGGCGGTGCTGATATTTCCGTCTATACACAGATGGCCGTGTAGATATTTCCATGTTTATACAGATGGCAGCGTAGATATTTCCATGGACATGCAGATGGCGGTGTAGGTATTTCCATGTTTATACAGATAGCGTTGTAGATATTTCCATGTTTTCACAGATGGTGGTGTAGATATTTCCGTGTTTATACACATGGCGGAGTAGATACTTCCATCTTTATGGAGATGGCAGTGTAGATATTTTCATGTTTATAGAGATGGCGGTGTAGATATTTCCATATTTATAGAGATAGCGGTGGAGATATTTCCATCTTTCTACAGATGGCAGAGTAGATATTTCCATGTTTATACAGATGGCGGTGTGGATATTTCCATATTTATACAGATGTCTGTGTAGATATTTGCATGTGTATTCAGATGGTATTGTAGGTATTTCCCTGTTTATACAGATGGTGGTGGAGATATTTCCATGTTTATTCAGATGACTGTGTAGATATTTCCATGTTTTTACAGATGGCAGTGTAGATATTTCAATGTTTATAGAGATGGCGCTGTAGATATTTCCATGTTTATACAGATAACGGTGGAGGTATTTCCATGTTTATACAGACAGCAGTGGAGATATTTCCATGTTTATACACATAGCGGTGTACATATTTCCATGTTTATAGAGACAGCGGTGTAGGTATTTCCATGTTTATACAGATAGCGGTGCAGATATTTCCATGTTTATACAGATGCCTATGCAGATATCTCCATATTTATACAGAGGGCTGTGTAGATATTTCTATGTTTATACAGATGGCAGTGTACATATTTCCATGTTCCTACACATGACTGTGTAGGTATTTCCATGTTTATACAGATGGCTTTGTAGATATTTCCATGTCTATAGAGATAGCGGTGCAGATATTTCAATGTTTATGCAGATAGCGGTGTATATATTTCCATATTTATACAGATCGTGGTGTAGATATTTCCATGTTTATACAGATACCAGTGTAGATATTTCCATGTTTATACAGACCTCAGTGTAGATATTTCCATGTTTATAGAGATAGCAGTGTAGGTATTTCCAAGTTTGTACAGATGGCGGTGTTGATGTTTCCATCTATACACAGATTGCCGTGTAGGTACTTCCATGTGTATACAGATGGCATTGTAGATATTTCCATGTTTATACAGATGGTGGTGTAGATATTTCCATGTATACACAGATGACTGTATAGGTATTTCCATGTTTATACAGAGGGCGGTGTTGATATTTCCATGTTTATAGAGATTGCGGTATAGATATTTCAATATTTATGCAGATAACGGTGTAGAAATTTCCATGTTTATACAGATAGCGGTGTAAATATTTCCATGTTTATACAGATCACGGCGTAGATATTTCCTTGTTTATACAAATAGCGGTGTAGTTATTTCCATGTTTATACAGATAGCGGTGTAGATATTTCCATGTATATACAGATGGCTGTGTAGATATTTCCATGTTTATACAGACGGTTTGTAGATATTTCCATGTTTATACTGATGACTTTGTAGGTATTTCCATGTTTATACAGATGGCGGTGTAGATATTTCCATGTTTATAGAGATAGCTGTGTAGATATTTCCATGTTTATACAGATAGCGGTGTAGATATTTCCATGTTTATACAGATCGCGGTGTAGATATTTCCATGTTTATACGGATCACGGTGTAGATATTTCCATGTTTATACAGATAGCGGTGTAGATATTTCCATGTTTTTACAGATATCAGCGTAGATATTTCCATGTTTACACAGATTGCGGTGTAGATATTTCCATCTTTCTACAGATGGCATTGTAGATATTTCCATGTTTATACAGATGGCGGTGTAGATATTTCCATGTTTATATAGATGGTGGTGTAGATATTACCATGTTTATACAGATAGCGGTGTAGATATTTCCATGTTTATACAGATCGTCGTGAAGATATTTCCATGTTTATGCAGATCGCGGTGTAGATATTTCCATGTTTATACAGATCGCGGTGTAGATATTTCCATGTTTATACAGATAGCGGTGTAGATATTTCCATGTTTAAACAGATAGCGGTGTAGATATTTCCATGTTTATAGAGATAGCGGTGTTGGTATTTCCACGTTTATACAGATAGCGATGTAGATATTTCCATTTCTATACAGCTCGCCGTGCAGATATTTATATCTTTATACAGATGGCATTGTAGATATTTCCTTATTCACACAGATGGCGGTGTAGATGTTTCCATGTTTATACAGATGGCGGAGTAGTTAGTTCCATGTTTATGGAGATGGCAGTGTAGATATTTTCATGTATATAGAGATGGCGGTGTAGATATTTCCATGTTTATAGAGATAGCAGTGTAGATATTTACATGTTTATACAGATGGCTGTGTAGATATTTCCATGTGTATACAGATGGCATTGTAGATATTTCCATGTTTATACAGATGACTGTATAGGTATTTCCATGTTTGTACAGATGGCAGTGCAGATATTTCCATGTTTATAGAGATAGCGGTGTAGATATTTCCATGTTTATACAGATGGCGGTGCTGATATTTCCGTCTATACACAGATGGCCGTGTAGATATTTCCATGTTTATACAGATGGCAGCGTAGATATTTCCATGGACATGCAGATGGCGGTGTAGGTATTTCCATGTTTATACAGATAGCGTTGTAGATATTTCCATGTTTTCACAGATGGTGGTGTAGATATTTCCGTGTTTATACACATGGCGGAGTAGATACTTCCATCTTTATGGAGATGGCAGTGTAGATATTTTCATGTTTATAGAGATGGCGGTGTAGATATTTCCATATTTATAGAGATAGCGGTGGAGATATTTCCATCTTTCTACAGATGGCAGAGTAGATATTTCCATGTTTATACAGATGGCGGTGTGGATATTTCCATATTTATACAGATGTCTGTGTAGATATTTGCATGTGTATTCAGATGGTATTGTAGGTATTTCCCTGTTTATACAGATGGTGGTGGAGATATTTCCATGTTTATTCAGATGACTGTGTAGATATTTCCATGTTTTTACAGATGGCAGTGTAGATATTTCAATGTTTATAGAGATGGCGCTGTAGATATTTCCATGTTTATACAGATAACGGTGGAGGTATTTCCATGTTTATACAGACAGCAGTGGAGATATTTCCATGTTTATACACATAGCGGTGTACATATTTCCATGTTTATAGAGACAGCGTTGTAGGTATTTCCATGTTTATACAGATAGCGGTGCAGATATTTCCATGTTTATACAGATGCCTATGCAGATATCTCCATATTTATACAGAGGGCTGTGTAGATATTTCTATGTTTATACAGATGGCAGTGTACATATTTCCATGTTCCTACACATGACTGTGTAGGTATTTCCATGTTTATACAGATGGCTTTGTAGATATTTCCATGTCTATAGAGATAGCGGTGCAGATATTTCAATATTTATACAGATAGCCGTGTATATATTTCCATATTTATACAGATCGTGGTGTAGATATTTCCATGTTTATACAGATACCAGTGTAGGTATTTCCATGTTTATACAGACCTCAGTGTAGATATTTCCATGTTTATAGAGATATCATTGTAGGTATTTCCAAGTTTGTACAGATGGCGGTGTTGATGTTTCCATCTATACACAGATTGCCGTGTAGGTACTTCCATGTGTATACAGATGGCATTGTAGATATTTCCATGTTTATACAGATGGTGGTGTAGATATTTCCATGTATACACAGATGACTGTATAGGTATTTCCATGTTTATACAGATGGCGGTGTTGATATTTCCATGTTTATAGAGATTGCGGTATAGATATTTCCATATTTATGCAGATAACGGTGTAGAAATTTCCATGTTTATACAGATAGCGGTGTAAATATTTCCATGTTTATACAGATCACGGCATAGATATTTCCTTGTTTATACAAATAGCGGTGTAGTTATTTCCATGTTTATACAGATAGCGGTGTAGATATTTCCATGTATATACAGATGGCTGTGTAGATATTTCCATGTTTATACAGACGGTTTGTAGATATTTCCATGTTTATACTGATGACTTTGTAGGTATTTCCATGTTTATTCAGATGGCGGTGTAGATATTTCCATGTTTATAGAGATAGCTGTGTAGATATTTCCATGTTTATACAGATAGCGGTGTAGATATTTCCATGTTTATACAGATCGCGGTGTAGATATTTCCATGTTTATACGGATCACGGTGTAGATATTTCCATGTTTATACAGATAGCGGTGTAGATATTTCCATGTTTTTACAGATATCAGCGTAGATATTTCCATGTTTCCACAGATTGCGGTGTAGATATTTCCATCTTTCTACAGATGGCATTGTAGATATTTCCATGTTTATACAGATGGCGGTGTAGATATTTCCATGTTTATATAGATGGTGGTGTAGATATTACCATGTTCATACAGATAGCGGTGTAGATATTTCCATGTTTATACAGATCGTGGTGAAGATATTTCCATGTTTATGCAGATCGCGGTGTAGATATTTCCATGTTTATACAGATCGCGGTGTAGATATTTCCATGTTTATACAGATAGCGGTGTAGATATTTCCATGTTTATACAGATAGCGGTGTAGATATTTCCATGTTTATAGAGATAGCGGTGTTGGTATTTCCATGTTTATACAGATAGCGATGTAGATATTTCCATTTCTATACAGCTCGCCGTGCAGATATTTATATCTTTATACAGATGGCATTCTAGATATTTCCTTATTCACACAGATGGCGGTGTAGATGTTTCCATGTTTATACAGATGGCGGAGTAGTTAGTTCCATGTTTATGGAGATGGCAGTGTAGATATTTTCATGTATATAAAGATGGCGGTGTAGATATTTCCATGTTTATAGAGATAGCAGTGTAGATATTTACATGTTTATACAGATGGCTGTGTAGATATTTCCATGTGTATACAGATGGCATTGTAGATATTTCCATGTTTATACAGATGACTGTATAGGTATTTCCATGTTTGTACAGATGGCAGTGCAGATATTTCCATGTTTATAGAGATAGCGGTGTAGATATTTCCATGTTTATACAGATGGCGGTGCTGATATTTCCGTCTATACACAGATGGCCGTGTAGATATTTCCATGTTTATACAGATGGCAGCGTAGATATTTCCATGGACATGCAGATGGCGGTGTAGGTATTTCCATGTTTATACAGATAGCGTTGTAGATATTTCCATGTTTTCACAGATGGTGGTGTAGATATTTCCGTGTTTATACACATGGCGGAGTAGATAATTCCATCTTTATGGAGATGGCAGTGTAGATATTTTCATGTTTATAGAGATGGCGGTGTAGATATTTCCATATTTATAGAGATAGCGGTGGAGATATTTCCATCTTTCTACAGATGGCAGAGTAGATATTTCCATGTTTATACAGATGGCGGTGTGGATATTTCCATATTTATACAGATGTCTGTGTAGATATTTGCATGTGTATTCAGATGGTATTGTAGGTATTTCCCTGTTTATACAGATGGTGGTGGAGATATTTCCATGTTTATTCAGATGACTGTGTAGATATTTCCATGTTTTTACAGATGGCAGTGTAGATATTTCAATGTTTATAGAGATGGCGCTGTAGATATTTCCATGTTTATACAGATAACGGTGGAGGTATTTCCATGTTTATACAGACAGCAGTGGAGATATTTCCATGTTTATACACATAGCGGTGTACATATTTCCATGTTTATAGAGACAGCGGTGTAGGTATTTCCATGTTTATACAGATAGCGGTGCAGATATTTCCATGTTTATACAGATGCCTATGCAGATATCTCCATATTTATACAGAGGGCTGTGTAGATATTTCTATGTTTATACAGATGGCAGTGTACATATTTCCATGTTCCTACACATGACTGTGTAGGTATTTCCATGTTTATACAGATGGCTTTGTAGATATTTCCATGTCTATAGAGATAGCGGTGCAGATATTTCAATGTTTATGCAGATAGCGGTGTATATATTTCCATATTTATACAGATCGTGGTGTAGATATTTCCATGTTTATACAGATACCAGTGTAGATATTTCCATGTTTATACAGACCTCAGTGTAGATATTTCCATGTTTATAGAGATAGCAGTGTAGGTATTTCCAAGTTTGTACAGATGGCGGTGTTGATGTTTCCATCTATACACAGATTGCCGTGTAGGTACTTCCATGTGTATACAGATGGCATTGTAGATATTTCCATGTTTATACAGATGGTGGTGTAGATATTTCCATGTATACACAGATGACTGTATAGGTATTTCCATGTTTATACAGAGGGCGGTGTTGATATTTCCATGTTTATAGAGATTGCGGTATAGATATTTCAATATTTATGCAGATAACGGTGTAGAAATTTCCATGTTTATACAGATAGCGGTGTAAATATTTCCATGTTTATACAGATCACGGCGTAGATATTTCCTTGTTTATACAAATAGCGGTGTAGTTATTTCCATGTTTATACAGATAGCGGTGTAGATATTTCCATGTATATACAGATGGCTGTGTAGATATTTCCATGTTTATACAGACGGTTTGTAGATATTTCCATGTTTATACTGATGACTTTGTAGGTATTTCCATGTTTATACAGATGGCGGTGTAGATATTTCCATGTTTATAGAGATAGCTGTGTAGATATTTCCATGTTTATACAGATAGCGGTGTAGATATTTCCATGTTTATACAGATCGCGGTGTAGATATTTCCATGTTTATACGGATCACGGTGTAGATATTTCCATGTTTATACAGATAGCGGTGTAGATATTTCCATGTTTTTACAGATATCAGCGTAGATATTTCCATGTTTACACAGATTGCGGTGTAGATATTTCCATCTTTCTACAGATGGCATTGTAGATATTTCCATGTTTATACAGATGGCGGTGTAGATATTTCCATGTTTATATAGATGGTGGTGTAGATATTACCATGTTTATACAGATAGCGGTGTAGATATTTCCATGTTTATACAGATCGTCGTGAAGATATTTCCATGTTTATGCAGATCGCGGTGTAGATATTTCCATGTTTATACAGATCGCGGTGTAGATATTTCCATGTTTATACAGATAGCGGTGTAGATATTTCCATGTTTAAACAGATAGCGGTGTAGATATTTCCATGTTTATAGAGATAGCGGTGTTGGTATTTCCACGTTTATACAGATAGCGATGTAGATATTTCCATTTCTATACAGCTCGCCGTGCAGATATTTATATCTTTATACAGATGGCATTGTAGATATTTCCTTATTCACACAGATGGCGGTGTAGATGTTTCCATGTTTATACAGATGGCGGAGTAGTTAGTTCCATGTTTATGGAGATGGCAGTGTAGATATTTTCATGTATATAGAGATGGCGGTGTAGATATTTCCATGTTTATAGAGATAGCAGTGTAGATATTTACATGTTTATACAGATGGCTGTGTAGATATTTCCATGTGTATACAGATGGCATTGTAGATATTTCCATGTTTATACAGATGACTGTATAGGTATTTCCATGTTTGTACAGATGGCAGTGCAGATATTTCCATGTTTATAGAGATAGCGGTGTAGATATTTCCATGTTTATACAGATGGCGGTGCTGATATTTCCGTCTATACACAGATGGCCGTGTAGATATTTCCATGTTTATACAGATGGCAGCGTAGATATTTCCATGGACATGCAGATGGCGGTGTAGGTATTTCCATGTTTATACAGATAGCGTTGTAGATATTTCCATGTTTTCACAGATGGTGGTGTAGATATTTCCGTGTTTATACACATGGCGGAGTAGATACTTCCATCTTTATGGAGATGGCAGTGTAGATATTTTCATGTTTATAGAGATGGCGGTGTAGATATTTCCATATTTATAGAGATAGCGGTGGAGATATTTCCATCTTTCTACAGATGGCAGAGTAGATATTTCCATGTTTATACAGATGGCGGTGTGGATATTTCCATATTTATACAGATGTCTGTGTAGATATTTGCATGTGTATTCAGATGGTATTGTAGGTATTTCCCTGTTTATACAGATGGTGGTGGAGATATTTCCATGTTTATTCAGATGACTGTGTAGATATTTCCATGTTTTTACAGATGGCAGTGTAGATATTTCAATGTTTATAGAGATGGCGCTGTAGATATTTCCATGTTTATACAGATAACGGTGGAGGTATTTCCATGTTTATACAGACAGCAGTGGAGATATTTCCATGTTTATACACATAGCGGTGTACATATTTCCATGTTTATAGAGACAGCGGTGTAGGTATTTCCATGTTTATACAGATAGCGGTGCAGATATTTCCATGTTTATACAGATGCCTATGCAGATATCTCCATATTTATACAGAGGGCTGTGTAGATATTTCTATGTTTATACAGATGGCAGTGTAGATATTTCCATGTTCCTACACATGACTGTGTAGGTATTTCCATGTTTATACAGATGGCTTTGTAGATATTTCCATGTCTATAGAGATAGCGGTGCAGATATTTCAATATTTATACAGATAGCCGTGTATATATTTCCATATTTATACAGATCGTGGTGTAGATATTTCCATGTTTATACAGATACCAGTGTAGGTATTTCCATGTTTATACAGACCTCAGTGTAGATATTTCCATGTTTATAGAGATATCATTGTAGGTATTTCCAAGTTTGTACAGATGGCGGTGTTGATGTTTCCATCTATACACAGATTGCCGTGTAGGTACTTCCATGTGTATACAGATGGCATTGTAGATATTTCCATGTTTATACAGATGGTGGTGTAGATATTTCCATGTATACACAGATGACTGTATAGGTATTTCCATGTTTATACAGATGGCGGTGTTGATATTTCCATGTTTATAGAGATTGCGGTATAGATATTTCCATATTTATGCAGATAACGGTGTAGAAATTTCCATGTTTATACAGATAGCGGTGTAAATATTTCCATGTTTATACAGATCACGGCATAGATATTTCCTTGTTTATACAAATAGCGGTGTAGTTATTTCCATGTTTATACAGATAGCGGTGTAGATATTTCCATGTATATACAGATGGCTGTGTAGATATTTCCATGTTTATACAGACGGTTTGTAGATATTTCCATGTTTATACTGATGACTTTGTAGGTATTTCCATGTTTATTCAGATGGCGGTGTAGATATTTCCATGTTTATAGAGATAGCTGTGTAGATATTTCCATGTTTATACAGATAGCGGTGTAGATATTTCCATGTTTATACAGATCGCGGTGTAGATATTTCCATGTTTATACGGATCACGGTGTAGATATTTCCATGTTTATACAGATAGCGGTGTAGATATTTCCATGTTTTTACAGATATCAGCGTAGATATTTCCATGTTTCCACAGATTGCGGTGTAGATATTTCCATCTTTCTACAGATGGCATTGTAGATATTTCCATGTTTATACAGATGGCGGTGTAGATATTTCCATGTTTATATAGATGGTGGTGTAGATATTACCATGTTCATACAGATAGCGGTGTAGATATTTCCATGTTTATACAGATCGTGGTGAAGATATTTCCATGTTTATGCAGATCGCGGTGTAGATATTTCCATGTTTATACAGATCGCGGTGTAGATATTTCCATGTTTATACAGATAGCGGTGTAGATATTTCCATGTTTATACAGATAGCGGTGTAGATATTTCCATGTTTATAGAGATAGCGGTGTTGGTATTTCCATGTTTATACAGATAGCGATGTAGATATTTCCATTTCTATACAGCTCGCCGTGCAGATATTTATATCTTTATACAGATGGCATTCTAGATATTTCCTTATTCACACAGATGGCGGTGTAGATGTTTCCATGTTTATACAGATGGCGGAGTAGTTAGTTCCATGTTTATGGAGATGGCAGTGTAGATATTTTCATGTATATAAAGATGGCGGTGTAGATATTTCCATGTTTATAGAGATAGCAGTGTAGATATTTACATGTTTATACAGATGGCTGTGTAGATATTTCCATGTGTATACAGATGGCATTGTAGATATTTCCATGTTTATACAGATGACTGTATAGGTATTTCCATGTTTGTACAGATGGCAGTGCAGATATTTCCATGTTTATAGAGATAGCGGTGTAGATATTTCCATGTTTATACAGATGGCGGTGCTGATATTTCCGTCTATACACAGATGGCCGTGTAGATATTTCCATGTTTATACAGATGGCAGCGTAGATATTTCCATGGACATGCAGATGGCGGTGTAGGTATTTCCATGTTTATACAGATAGCGTTGTAGATATTTCCATGTTTTCACAGATGGTGGTGTAGATATTTCCGTGTTTATACACATGGCGGAGTAGATAATTCCATCTTTATGGAGATGGCAGTGTAGATATTTTCATGTTTATAGAGATGGCGGTGTAGATATTTCCATATTTATAGAGATAGCGGTGGAGATATTTCCATCTTTCTACAGATGGCAGAGTAGATATTTCCATGTTTATACAGATGGCGGTGTGGATATTTCCATATTTATACAGATGTCTGTGTAGATATTTGCATGTGTATTCAGATGGTATTGTAGGTATTTCCCTGTTTATACAGATGGTGGTGGAGATATTTCCATGTTTATTCAGATGACTGTGTAGATATTTCCATGTTTTTACAGATGGCAGTGTAGATATTTCAATGTTTATAGAGATGGCGCTGTAGATATTTCCATGTTTATACAGATAACGGTGGAGGTATTTCCATGTTTATACAGACAGCAGTGGAGATATTTCCATGTTTATACACATAGCGGTGTACATATTTCCATGTTTATAGAGACAGCGGTGTAGGTATTTCCATGTTTATACAGATAGCGGTGCAGATATTTCCATGTTTATACAGATGCCTATGCAGATATCTCCATATTTATACAGAGGGCTGTGTAGATATTTCTATGTTTATACAGATGGCAGTGTACATATTTCCATGTTCCTACACATGACTGTGTAGGTATTTCCATGTTTATACAGATGGCTTTGTAGATATTTCCATGTCTATAGAGATAGCGGTGCAGATATTTCAATGTTTATGCAGATAGCGGTGTATATATTTCCATATTTATACAGATCGTGGTGTAGATATTTCCATGTTTATACAGATACCAGTGTAGATATTTCCATGTTTATACAGACCTCAGTGTAGATATTTCCATGTTTATAGAGATAGCAGTGTAGGTATTTCCAAGTTTGTACAGATGGCGGTGTTGATGTTTCCATCTATACACAGATTGCCGTGTAGGTACTTCCATGTGTATACAGATGGCATTGTAGATATTTCCATGTTTATACAGATGGTGGTGTAGATATTTCCATGTATACACAGATGACTGTATAGGTATTTCCATGTTTATACAGAGGGCGGTGTTGATATTTCCATGTTTATAGAGATTGCGGTATAGATATTTCAATATTTATGCAGATAACGGTGTAGAAATTTCCATGTTTATACAGATAGCGGTGTAAATATTTCCATGTTTATACAGATCACGGCGTAGATATTTCCTTGTTTATACAAATAGCGGTGTAGTTATTTCCATGTTTATACAGATAGCGGTGTAGATATTTCCATGTATATACAGATGGCTGTGTAGATATTTCCATGTTTATACAGACGGTTTGTAGATATTTCCATGTTTATACTGATGACTTTGTAGGTATTTCCATGTTTATACAGATGGCGGTGTAGATATTTCCATGTTTATAGAGATAGCTGTGTAGATATTTCCATGTTTATACAGATAGCGGTGTAGATATTTCCATGTTTATACAGATCGCGGTGTAGATATTTCCATGTTTATACGGATCACGGTGTAGATATTTCCATGTTTATACAGATAGCGGTGTAGATATTTCCATGTTTTTACAGATATCAGCGTAGATATTTCCATGTTTACACAGATTGCGGTGTAGATATTTCCATCTTTCTACAGATGGCATTGTAGATATTTCCATGTTTATACAGATGGCGGTGTAGATATTTCCATGTTTATATAGATGGTGGTGTAGATATTACCATGTTTATACAGATAGCGGTGTAGATATTTCCATGTTTATACAGATCGTCGTGAAGATATTTCCATGTTTATGCAGATCGCGGTGTAGATATTTCCATGTTTATACAGATCGCGGTGTAGATATTTCCATGTTTATACAGATAGCGGTGTAGATATTTCCATGTTTAAACAGATAGCGGTGTAGATATTTCCATGTTTATAGAGATAGCGGTGTTGGTATTTCCACGTTTATACAGATAGCGATGTAGATATTTCCATTTCTATACAGCTCGCCGTGCAGATATTTATATCTTTATACAGATGGCATTGTAGATATTTCCTTATTCACACAGATGGCGGTGTAGATGTTTCCATGTTTATACAGATGGCGGAGTAGTTAGTTCCATGTTTATGGAGATGGCAGTGTAGATATTTTCATGTATATAGAGATGGCGGTGTAGATATTTCCATGTTTATAGAGATAGCAGTGTAGATATTTACATGTTTATACAGATGGCTGTGTAGATATTTCCATGTGTATACAGATGGCATTGTAGATATTTCCATGTTTATACAGATGACTGTATAGGTATTTCCATGTTTGTACAGATGGCAGTGCAGATATTTCCATGTTTATAGAGATAGCGGTGTAGATATTTCCATGTTTATACAGATGGCGGTGCTGATATTTCCGTCTATACACAGATGGCCGTGTAGATATTTCCATGTTTATACAGATGGCAGCGTAGATATTTCCATGGACATGCAGATGGCGGTGTAGGTATTTCCATGTTTATACAGATAGCGTTGTAGATATTTCCATGTTTTCACAGATGGTGGTGTAGATATTTCCGTGTTTATACACATGGCGGAGTAGATACTTCCATCTTTATGGAGATGGCAGTGTAGATATTTTCATGTTTATAGAGATGGCGGTGTAGATATTTCCATATTTATAGAGATAGCGGTGGAGATATTTCCATCTTTCTACAGATGGCAGAGTAGATATTTCCATGTTTATACAGATGGCGGTGTGGATATTTCCATATTTATACAGATGTCTGTGTAGATATTTGCATGTGTATTCAGATGGTATTGTAGGTATTTCCCTGTTTATACAGATGGTGGTGGAGATATTTCCATGTTTATTCAGATGACTGTGTAGATATTTCCATGTTTTTACAGATGGCAGTGTAGATATTTCAATGTTTATAGAGATGGCGCTGTAGATATTTCCATGTTTATACAGATAACGGTGGAGGTATTTCCATGTTTATACAGACAGCAGTGGAGATATTTCCATGTTTATACACATAGCGGTGTACATATTTCCATGTTTATAGAGACAGCGGTGTAGGTATTTCCATGTTTATACAGATAGCGGTGCAGATATTTCCATGTTTATACAGATGCCTATGCAGATATCTCCATATTTATACAGAGGGCTGTGTAGATATTTCTATGTTTATACAGATGGCAGTGTACATATTTCCATGTTCCTACACATGACTGTGTAGGTATTTCCATGTTTATACAGATGGCTTTGTAGATATTTCCATGTCTATAGAGATAGCGGTGCAGATATTTCAATGTTTATGCAGATAGCGGTGTATATATTTCCATATTTATACAGATCGTGGTGTAGATATTTCCATGTTTATACAGATACCAGTGTAGATATTTCCATGTTTATACAGACCTCAGTGTAGATATTTCCATGTTTATAGAGATAGCAGTGTAGGTATTTCCAAGTTTGTACAGATGGCGGTGTTGATGTTTCCATCTATACACAGATTGCCGTGTAGGTACTTCCATGTGTATACAGATGGCATTGTAGATATTTCCATGTTTATACAGATGGTGGTGTAGATATTTCCATGTATACACAGATGACTGTATAGGTATTTCCATGTTTATACAGAGGGCGGTGTTGATATTTCCATGTTTATAGAGATTGCGGTATAGATATTTCAATATTTATGCAGATAACGGTGTAGAAATTTCCATGTTTATACAGATAGCGGTGTAAATATTTCCATGTTTATACAGATCACGGCGTAGATATTTCCTTGTTTATACAAATAGCGGTGTAGTTATTTCCATGTTTATACAGATAGCGGTGTAGATATTTCCATGTATATACAGATGGCTGTGTAGATATTTCCATGTTTATACAGACGGTTTGTAGATATTTCCATGTTTATACTGATGACTTTGTAGGTATTTCCATGTTTATACAGATGGCGGTGTAGATATTTCCATGTTTATAGAGATAGCTGTGTAGATATTTCCATGTTTATACAGATAGCGGTGTAGATATTTCCATGTTTATACAGATCGCGGTGTAGATATTTCCATGTTTATACGGATCACGGTGTAGATATTTCCATGTTTATACAGATAGCGGTGTAGATATTTCCATGTTTTTACAGATATCAGCGTAGATATTTCCATGTTTACACAGATTGCGGTGTAGATATTTCCATCTTTCTACAGATGGCATTGTAGATATTTCCATGTTTATACAGATGGCGGTGTAGATATTTCCATGTTTATATAGATGGTGGTGTAGATATTACCATGTTTATACAGATAGCGGTGTAGATATTTCCATGTTTATACAGATCGTCGTGAAGATATTTCCATGTTTATGCAGATCGCGGTGTAGATATTTCCATGTTTATACAGATCGCGGTGTAGATATTTCCATGTTTATACAGATAGCGGTGTAGATATTTCCATGTTTAAACAGATAGCGGTGTAGATATTTCCATGTTTATAGAGATAGCGGTGTTGGTATTTCCACGTTTATACAGATAGCGATGTTGATATTTCCATTTCTATACAGCTCGCCGTGCAGATATTTATATCTTTATACAGATGGCATTGTAGATATTTCCTTATTCACACAGATGGCGGTGTAGATGTTTCCATGTTTATACAGATGGCGGAGTAGTTAGTTCCATGTTTATGGAGATGGCAGTGTAGATATTTTCATGTATATAGAGATGGCGGTGTAGATATTTCCATGTTTATAGAGATAGCAGTGTAGATATTTACATGTTTATACAGATGGCTGTGTAGATATTTCCATGTGTATACAGATGGCATTGTAGATATTTCCATGTTTATACAGATGACTGTATAGGTATTTCCATGTTTGTACAGATGGCAGTGCAGATATTTCCATGTTTATAGAGATAGCGGTGTAGATATTTCCATGTTTATACAGATGGCGGTGCTGATATTTCCGTCTATACACAGATGGCCGTGTAGATATTTCCATGTTTATACAGATGGCAGCGTAGATATTTCCATGGACATGCAGATGGCGGTGTAGGTATTTCCATGTTTATACAGATAGCGTTGTAGATATTTCCATGTTTTCACAGATGGTGGTGTAGATATTTCCGTGTTTATACACATGGCGGAGTAGATACTTCCATCTTTATGGAGATGGCAGTGTAGATATTTTCATGTTTATAGAGATGGCGGTGTAGATATTTCCATATTTATAGAGATAGCGGTGGAGATATTTCCATCTTTCTACAGATGGCAGAGTAGATATTTCCATGTTTATACAGATGGCGGTGTGGATATTTCCATATTTATACAGATGTCTGTGTAGATATTTGCATGTGTATTCAGATGGTATTGTAGGTATTTCCCTGTTTATACAGATGGTGGTGGAGATATTTCCATGTTTATTCAGATGACTGTGTAGATATTTCCATGTTTTTACAGATGGCAGTGTAGATATTTCAATGTTTATAGAGATGGCGCTGTAGATATTTCCATGTTTATACAGATAACGGTGGAGGTATTTCCATGTTTATACAGACAGCAGTGGAGATATTTCCATGTTTATACACATAGCGGTGTACATATTTCCATGTTTATAGAGACAGCGGTGTAGGTATTTCCATGTTTATACAGATAGCGGTGCAGATATTTCCATGTTTATACAGATGCCTATGCAGATATCTCCATATTTATACAGAGGGCTGTGTAGATATTTCTATGTTTATACAGATGGCAGTGTACATATTTCCATGTTCCTACACATGACTGTGTAGGTATTTCCATGTTTATACAGATGGCTTTGTAGATATTTCCATGTCTATAGAGATAGCGGTGCAGATATTTCAATGTTTATACAGATAGCGGTGTATATATTTCCATATTTATACAGATCGTGGTGTAGATATTTCCATGTTTATACAGATACCAGTGTAGATATTTCCATGTTTATACAGACCTCAGTGTAGATATTTCCATGTTTATAGAGATAGCAGTGTAGGTATTTCCAAGTTTGTACAGATGGCGGTGTTGATGTTTCCATCTATACACAGATTGCCGTGTAGGTACTTCCATGTGTATACAGATGGCATTGTAGATATTTCCATGTTTATACAGATGGTGGTGTAGATATTTCCATGTATACACAGATGACTGTATAGGTATTTCCATGTTTATACAGAGGGCGGTGTTGATATTTCCATGTTTATAGAGATTGCGGTATAGATATTTCAATATTTATGCAGATAACGGTGTAGAAATTTCCATGTTTATACAGATAGCGGTGTAAATATTTCCATGTTTATACAGATCACGGCGTAGATATTTCCTTGTTTATACAAATAGCGGTGTAGTTATTTCCATGTTTATACAGATAGCGGTGTAGATATTTCCATGTATATACAGATGGCTGTGTAGATATTTCCATGTTTATACAGACGGTTTGTAGATATTTCCATGTTTATACTGATGACTTTGTAGGTATTTCCATGTTTATACAGATGGCGGTGTAGATATTTCCATGTTTATAGAGATAGCTGTGTAGATATTTCCATGTTTATACAGATAGCGGTGTAGATATTTCCATGTTTATACAGATCGCGGTGTAGATATTTCCATGTTTATACGGATCACGGTGTAGATATTTCCATGTTTATACAGATAGCGGTGTAGATATTTCCATGTTTTTACAGATATCAGCGTAGATATTTCCATGTTTACACAGATTGCGGTGTAGATATTTCCATCTTTCTACAGATGGCATTGTAGATATTTCCATGTTTATACAGATGGCGGTGTAGATATTTCCATGTTTATATAGATGGTGGTGTAGATATTACCATGTTTATACAGATAGCGGTGTAGATATTTCCATGTTTATACAGATCGTCGTGAAGATATTTCCATGTTTATGCAGATCGCGGTGTAGATATTTCCATGTTTATACAGATCGCGGTGTAGATATTTCCATGTTTATACAGATAGCGGTGTAGATATTTCCATGTTTAAACAGATAGCGGTGTAGATATTTCCATGTTTATAGAGATAGCGGTGTTGGTATTTCCACGTTTATACAGATAGCGATGTTGATATTTCCATTTCTATACAGCTCGCCGTGCAGATATTTATATCTTTATACAGATGGCATTGTAGATATTTCCTTATTCACACAGATGGCGGTGTAGATGTTTCCATGTTTATACAGATGGCGGAGTAGTTAGTTCCATGTTTATGGAGATGGCAGTGTAGATATTTTCATGTATATAGAGATGGCGGTGTAGATATTTCCATGTTTATAGAGATAGCAGTGTAGATATTTACATGTTTATACAGATGGCTGTGTAGATATTTCCATGTGTATACAGATGGCATTGTAGATATTTCCATGTTTATACAGATGACTGTATAGGTATTTCCATGTTTGTACAGATGGCAGTGCAGATATTTCCATGTTTATAGAGATAGCGGTGTAGATATTTCCATGTTTATACAGATGGCGGTGCTGATATTTCCGTCTATACACAGATGGCCGTGTAGATATTTCCATGTTTATACAGATGGCAGCGTAGATATTTCCATGGACATGCAGATGGCGGTGTAGGTATTTCCATGTTTATACAGATAGCGTTGTAGATATTTCCATGTTTTCACAGATGGTGGTGTAGATATTTCCGTGTTTATACACATGGCGGAGTAGATACTTCCATCTTTATGGAGATGGCAGTGTAGATATTTTCATGTTTATAGAGATGGCGGTGTAGATATTTCCATATTTATAGAGATAGCGGTGGAGATATTTCCATCTTTCTACAGATGGCAGAGTAGATATTTCCATGTTTATACAGATGGCGGTGTGGATATTTCCATATTTATACAGATGTCTGTGTAGATATTTGCATGTGTATTCAGATGGTATTGTAGGTATTTCCCTGTTTATACAGATGGTGGTGGAGATATTTCCATGTTTATTCAGATGACTGTGTAGATATTTCCATGTTTTTACAGATGGCAGTGTAGATATTTCAATGTTTATAGAGATGGCGCTGTAGATATTTCCATGTTTATACAGATAACGGTGGAGGTATTTCCATGTTTATACAGACAGCAGTGGAGATATTTCCATGTTTATACACATAGCGGTGTACATATTTCCATGTTTATAGAGACAGCGGTGTAGGTATTTCCATGTTTATACAGATAGCGGTGCAGATATTTCCATGTTTATACAGATGCCTATGCAGATATCTCCATATTTATACAGAGGGCTGTGTAGATATTTCTATGTTTATACAGATGGCAGTGTACATATTTCCATGTTCCTACACATGACTGTGTAGGTATTTCCATGTTTATACAGATGGCTTTGTAGATATTTCCATGTCTATAGAGATAGCGGTGCAGATATTTCAATGTTTATACAGATAGCGGTGTATATATTTCCATATTTATACAGATCGTGGTGTAGATATTTCCATGTTTATACAGATACCAGTGTAGATATTTCCATGTTTATACAGACCTCAGTGTAGATATTTCCATGTTTATAGAGATAGCAGTGTAGGTATTTCCAAGTTTGTACAGATGGCGGTGTTGATGTTTCCATCTATACACAGATTGCCGTGTAGGTACTTCCATGTGTATACAGATGGCATTGTAGATATTTCCATGTTTATACAGATGGTGGTGTAGATATTTCCATGTATACACAGATGACTGTATAGGTATTTCCATGTTTATACAGAGGGCGGTGTTGATATTTCCATGTTTATAGAGATTGCGGTATAGATATTTCCATATTTATGCAGATAACGGTGTAGAAATTTCCATGTTTATACAGATAGCGGTGTAAATATTTCCATGTTTATACAGATCACGGCGTAGATATTTCCTTGTTTATACAAATAGCGGTGTAGTTATTTCCATGTTTATACAGATAGCGGTGTAGATATTTCCATGTATATACAGATGGCTGTGTAGATATTTCCATGTTTATACAGACGGTTTGTAGATATTTCCATGTTTATACTGATGACTTTGTAGGTATTTCCATGTGTATACAGATGGCGGTGTAGATATTTCCATGTTGATACAGATAGCTGTGTAGGTATTTCCATGTTTATAGAGATAGCGGTGAAGATATTTCCATGTTTATACCGATGTCAGTGTAGATATTTCCATGTGTATACAGATGGCAGTGTAGATGTTTCCAGGTTTATACAGATGGAGTTGTAGATATTTCCATTTTTATACAGATGACTGTGTAGGTATTTTCATGTTTTTACAGATGGCGGTGTAGATATTTCCACGTTTATACAGATAGCCCTGTGGTTATTTCCATGTTTATACAGATAGCAGTGTAGATATTTCCATGTTTACAGAGATGGCTGTGTAGATATTTCCAAGTTTATACAGATGGCAGTGTAGATATTTCCATTTTTATAGAGATAGCGGTGTAGATCTTTCCAACTTTGCACAGATTGCGGTGTAGATATTTCCAAGTTTACACGGATAGTGTTGTAGATATTTCCATGTTTATACAGATAGCGGTGTAGATATTTCTATGTTTATAAAGATAGCGGTGTAGATGTTTCCATCTTTATACAAATAGCGGTGTAGATATTATATATTTATACCGATGGCGGTGTAGGTATTTCCATGTTTATAGAGAAAGCGGTGTAGATATTTCCATATTTATACAGATGCCAGTGTACATATTTCCATGTGTATACAGATGGCAGTGTAGATATTTCCAAGTTTATACAGATGGAGGTGTAGATATTTCCATGTTTATGCAGATGACAGTGTAGATATTTCCATGTTTTTACAGATGGCAGTGTAGATATTTCCATGTTTATACAGGGAGCGGTGTCGCTATTTCCATGTCTATACAGATAGCAGTGTAGATATTTCCATGTTTATAGAGATGGCTGTGCAGATATTTCCGTGTTTACACCGATGGCCATGTAAATATTCCATGTTTATACAGATAGTGGTGTAGATATTTCCATGTTCATACAGATGACTGTGTAGGTATTTCCATGTTTATACAGATGGTGGTGTAGATATTTCCATGTTTATAGAGATGGCAGTGTACATATTTCTGTTTATTGGGATAGCGGTGTAGATAATTCCATGTTTATAGAGATGGCGGTGTAGGTGTTTCCATGTTTATAGAGATAGTGGTGTAGATATTTCCTTGTTCATACAGATAGCAGTGTAGTTATTTCCATTTTTATACAGATAGTGGTGTTGGTATTTCCATGTTTATTCAGATAGCGGTGTAGAAATTTCCATGTATCCACAGCTGGCAGTGTAGATTGTTCGATGTTTATGGAGATGGCTGTGTAGATATTTTCATGTTTATAGAGATGGCGGTGTAGATATTTCCATATTTATAGATATTGCGGTGTAGATGTTTCCATGTTTATACAGATAGCGGTGGAGATATTTCCATGTTTATACAGATCGTGGTGTAGATATTTCCATGTTTATGGAGATAGCGGTGTAGATATTTCCATATTTATACAGATAGCGGTGTAGATATTTCCATGTTTATTCAGATGGTGTTGTAGATATTTCCATATTTATAGAGATGGTGGTGTAGATATTTCCATGTTTATACAGCTCGCGTTGTAGATATTTCCATCTTTATACAGATGGCAGTGCAGATATTTCCATGTCTATAGAGATAGCGGTGTAGGTATTTCCATATTTATACAGATTGCGATGTAGATATTTCCATCTTTATGCAGATGGCGGTGTAGATATTTCCATGTTTGTACATATGGCGGTGTTGATATTTCCATCTATACACAGATGGACGTGTAGATATTTCCATGTTTATACAGATGGCGGCGTAGATATTTCCATGTTTATAGAGATAGCGGTGTAGATATTTCCATGTTTGTACATATGGCGGTGTTGATATTTCCATCTATACACAGATGGCCGTGTAGATATTTCCATGTTTATACAGATGGCGGCGTAGATATTTCCATGGATATGCAGAAGGCGGTGTAGATATTTCAATGTTTATACAGATAGCGCTGTAGCTATTTCCATGTTTACACAGATGGTGGTGTAGATATTTCCGTGTTTATACACATGGCGGAGTAGATACTTCCATCTTTATGGAGATGGCAGTGTAGATAATTTCATGTTTATAGAGATGGCGGTGTAGATATTTCCATATTTATAGAGATAGCGGTGTAGATATTTCCATCTTTCTACAGATGGCGGTGTAGATATTTCCATGTTTATACAGATGGCGGTGTAGATATTTCCATATTTATACAGATGTCTGTGTAGATATTTCCATGTGTATACAGATGGTATTGTAGGTATTTCCATGTTTATACAGATGGTGTTGTAGATATTTCCATGTTTATACAGATGACTCTGTAGATATTTGCAAGTTTTTACAGATGGCAGTGTAGATATTTCAATGTTTATAGAGATGGCACTGTAGATATTTCCATGTTTATACAGATAACGCTGGAGATATTTCCATGTTTATACAGATAACCGTGGAGATATTTCCATGTTTATACAGACGGCAGTGGAGATATTTCCATGTTTATACACATAGCGGTGTACATATTTCCATGTTTATAGAGACAGCGGTGTAGGTATTTCCATGTTTATACAGATAGCGGTGCAGAAATTGCCATGTTTATACAGATGCATATGCAGATATTTCCATATTTATACAGAGGGCTGTGTAGATATTTCCATGTTTATACAGATGGCAGTGTAGATATTTCCATGTTCCTACACATGTCTGTGTAGGTATTTCCATGTTTATACAGATGGCTTTGTAGATATTTCCATGTTTATAGAGAGAGCGGTGAAGATATTTCCATGTTTATACAGATAGCGGTGTAAATATTTCCATGTTTATACAGATCGTGGTGTAAATATTTCCATGTTTATACAGATTGTGGTGTAGATATTTCCACGTTTATAAAGATGGCAGTGTAGATATTTCTATCTTTCTACAAATGGCAGGGTAGATATTTCCATGTTTATAGAGATGGCGCTGTAGATATTTCCATGTTTAAAGAGATGGTTGTATATGTTTCCATGTTTATAGAGATAGTGGTTTATATATTTCCATGTTTACACAGATAGCATTGTAGATATCTCCACGTTTATGGAGAGAGCCGTTAAGGTATTTCCAAGTTTATCCAGATAGCGGTGTAGACATTTCCATGTTTATAGAGATATCGGTGTAGATATTTCCATGTTTATACTGATATTGTTGTAGATATTTCCATGTTTATACAGATCGTGTTGTAGATATTTCCAAGTTTATACAGATAGCGGTGTAGGTATTTCCACGTTTCTACAGATAGCGTTGTAGATATTTCCATGTTTATAGAGATGGCGGTGTAGATATTTCTATGTTTATAGACATAGTAGTGTAGAAAATTCCATGTTTATAGAGATGGCGTTGTAGGTACTTCCATGTTTATGGGAATAGTGGTGTAGATATTTCCATGTTTATACAGATAGCGATGTCGATATTTCCATGTTTACATAGGTAGCTGTGTTGGTATTTCCATGTTTATACAGATAGCGGAGTAGATATTTCCATGTTTATACAGATAGCGGTGTTGGTATTTCCATGTTTATACAGGTAGCGTTGTAGACATTTCCATGTTTATTCAGCTCTCGATGTAGATATTTCCATCGTTATACAGATGGCAGTGTAGATATTTCCATGTTAATACAGATATCAGTGTCGTTATTTCCATGTTTACAAAAATGGTGGTGTAGATAGTTCCATCTTTATGGAGATGGTGGTGTAGATATTTTCATGTTTATAGAGATGGCGGTGTAGATATTTCCATGTTTGTGGAGATCGCGGTGTAGATATTTCCATGTTTATAGGGATGGCGGTGTAGTTACTTCCATGTTTATACAGATAGCGGTGTAGGCATTTCCATGTTTATAGAGATAGCGGTGTAGATATTTCCATATTTATACAGATAGCGGTGTACGTATTTCCATGTTTATACAGATAGCAGTGTACATATTTCCATGTTTTTACAGATAGCGGTGTAGATATTTCCATGTTTATACAGTTAGCGGTGTAGATATTTACAAGTTTATACAGATCGTGGTGTAGATATTTCCATGTTTATACAGATAGCGGTATAGATATTTCCATGTTTACACAGGTAGCGGGTAGATATTTCCATGTTTATACAGATCGCATTGTTGAAATTTCCAAATTTCTACAGATAGCGTTGCAGATATTTCCGTTTTTACAAAGATGTTTGTGTAGATATTTCCATGTTTATGGAGATGGCGGTGTAGATATTTTCATGTTTATTGAGATGGCAGTGTAGATATTTCCATGTTTATAGAGATGGCGGTGTAGATATTTCCATGTTTATAGAGATAGCGGTGGAGATATTTCCATGTGTATAGAGATGGCGGTGAAGATATTTCCATGTTTATTCAGCTTGCGGTGTAGATATTTCCATGTTTATACAGATGGCAGTGTAGGTATTTCCAAGTTTATGCAGATAGCGGAGTTGTTATTTCCATGTTTATACAGATAGCAGTGTAGATCTTTCCATGTTTATAGAGATAGCAGTGTAGGTATTTCCACGTGTATTCAGATTGCGCTGAAGATGTTTCCAAGTTTATACTGATGGCTGTGTAGGTATTTCCATGTGTATACACATGGCAGTGTAGATATTTGCATGTTTATACCGATGGAAGTGTATATATTTCCATGTTTATACAGATGACTGTGTAGATATTTTCATGTTTTTACAGATGGCGGTGTAGATATTTCCATGTTTATTCAGATTGCGGTGTAGGTATTTCCATGTTTATAGATATAGCGGTGTAGATATTTCCATGTTTATACAGATGACTGTGTAGATATTTACATGTTTATACAGATAGTGGTGTAGACATTTCCATGTTTATAGACATAGCAGTGTAGATATTTCCATATTTATACAGATAGCGGTGTAGATGTTTCCATGTTTATACAGATAGCGGTGTTGATATTTCCATGTTCATACAGATAGCGGTGTAGATATTTCCATGTTTATACAGACAGCGGTGTAGATATTTCCATGTTTACAGAGTTAGCGGTGTAGATATTTCCATATTTGCACAGATTGCGGTGTAGTTATTTCCATCGTTACACAGATAGTGGTGTACATATTTCCACGTTTACACAGATAGCGGTGTAGATATTTCCATGTTAAAACAGCTAGTGTTGTTGATATTTCCATGTTTATACAGAGAGCTGTGTAGATATTTCCACGTTTATAAAGTTAGCGGTGTAGATATTTCCCTGTTTATAGAGATAGCGGTGTAAACATTTCCATGTTTATAGAGATATCGGTGAAGATATATCCATGTTTATAGAGATAGCCATGTAGATATTTCCATGTTTATACAGATAGTGGTGTAGACAATTCCATGTTCATAGAGATAGCAGTGTAGATATTTCCATATTTATATAGATAGCTTTTTTGATATTTCCAAGTTTATACAGATAGCGGTGTGGTTATTTCCATGTTTCTACAGATAGCGGTGTAGATATTTCCATGTTTATATAGTGGCGGTGTAGGTATTTCCATGTTTTTAGAGAGAGCAGTGTAGATATTTCCATGTTCATACAGATGGCTGTGTAGATATTTCCATGTTTATACAGATGGCATTGTAGATATTTCCATGTTTATACAGATGGAGGTGTAGATATTTCCGTGTTTATACAGATGACAGTGTAGATATTTCCATGGTTTTACAGATTGTGGTGTAGATATTTCCATGTTTATACAGATAACGGTGTGGCAATTTCCATGTTTATACAGATAGCAGTGTAGATATTTCCATGTTTATAGAGATGACTCTGTAGATATTTCCATGTTTGTACCGATGGCCATGTAGATATTCCATGTTTATACAGATAGTGGTGTAGATATTTCCATGTTTATACAAATGACTGTGTAGGTATTTTCATGTTTTTACAGATGGTGGTGTAGATATTTCCACGTTTGTAGAGATAGCCATGTAGACATTTCCATGCTTATACAGACAGCGGTGTAGACATTTCCATGTTCATAGAGATAGCGGTGTAGATATTTCCATATTTATACAGATAGCTGTGTAGATATTTCCATGTTTATACAGGTAGAAGTGTAGATATTTCCATGTTTATGCAGATCTCGGTGAAGATATTTCCGTCTTTCTACAGATGGCATTGTAGATATTTCTAAGTTTGTAGAGATAGCAGTGTAGATATTTACGTGTTTATACAGATATAAGTGTGGCTATTTCCATGTTTATACAGACAGCAGTGTAGGTATTTCCATGTTTACTGAGATAGCGTTGTAGATATTTCCATATTTGCAAAGATCGCGGTGTAAATATTTCCATATTTACACAGAGAACGTTTTACATATTTCCATGTTTACACAGATAGCGGTGAAGATATTTCCATGTTAACACAGATAGTTTTGTAGATATTTCCATGTTTATACAGATAGTGGTGTAGGTATTTTCATATTTATAGAGATCGTGGTGTAGATATTTCCATATTTATACAGATAGCCGTGTATATATTTCCATGTTTACATAGATAGTGTTGTAGATTTTCCATGTTTATACAGATAGCGGTGAAGATAATTCCATGTTTATAAAGATAGCGGTTAGATATTTCCATGTTTATACAGATAGCGATGTAGATATTTCCATGTTTATACAGAAAGCGGTGGAGATATTTCCATGTTTATACAGAGGGCGGTGTAGATATTTCCATGTTTATACAGATATTTGTGTAGATATTTCCATGTTTATACAGATGACTGTGTATGTATTTCCATGTTTATACAGATGGCGTTGTAGATATTTCCATGTTTATACACGTAGCCATGTAGATACTTCCATGTTTATACAGATAGCGGTGTGGGAATTTCCATGTTTATAGAGATAACGGTGTAGATATTTCCATGTTTACACACATGGCAGTGTAGATATTTCCATGCGTATAGAGATGGCAGTGTACGTATTTCCATGTTTATACAGATGGAGGTGTAGATATTTCCAAGTTTATACAGATAGCGGTGTAGATATTTCCATGTTTCTACAGATAGCGGTGTAGATATTTCCCTGTTTATACAGATAGCGGTGTGGCTATTTCCATGTTTATACAGATCGCAATGTAGATATTTCAATGTTTATAGAGATGTCGCTGTAGATATTTCCATGTTTATACAGATCGCGGTGTAGATATTTCCATGTTTATACAGATAGCGGTGTAGATATTTCCATGTTTTTACAGATATTGGTGTAGATATTTCCATGTTTACACAGATTGCGGTGTAGATATTTCCATCTTTCTACAGATGGCATTGTAGATATTTCCATGTTTATACAGATGGCGGTGTAGATATTTCTGTGTTTATATAGATGGCGGTGTAGATATTACCATGTTTATACAGATAGCGGTGTAGATATTTCCATGTTTATACAGATCGTGGTGAAGATATTTCCATGTTTATACAGATCGCTGTGTAGATGTTTCCATGTTTATACATATCGCGGTGTAGATATTTCCATGTTTATACTGATAGCGGTGTAGAAATTTCCATGTTTATACAGATAGCATTGTAGATATTTCCATGTTTATAGAGATAGCGGTGTAGATATTTCCATGTTTGTACAGATGGCGGTGTTGATATTTCCATCTATACGCAGATGGCCGTGTAGATATTTCCATGTTTATACAGATGGCGGCGTAGATATTTCCATGGACATGCAGATGGCGTTGTAGATATTTCCATGTTTATACAGATAGCGGTGTAGATATTTCCACGTTTTCACAGATGGTGGTGTAGATATTTCCGTGTTTATACACATGGCAGAGTAGATACATCCATCTTTAAGGAGATGGCTGTGTAGATATTTTCATGTTTATAAAGATGGCGGTGTAGATATTTCCATATTTATAGAGATAGCGGTGTAGATATTTCCATCTTTCTACAGATGTCAGTGTAGGTATTTCCATGTTTATACGGATGGCGGTGTAGATATTTCCATATTTATACAGATGTCTGTGAAGATATTTCCATGTGTATACAGATGGTATTGTAGGTATTGCCATGTTTATACAGATGGTGGTGTAGATATTTCCATGTTTTTACAGATGGCAGTGGAGATATTTCAATGTTTATAGAGGTGGCGCTGTAGATATTTCCATGTTTATATAGATAACGGTAGAGATATTTCCATGTTTTTACAGAGAGCAGTGGAGATATTTCCATGTTTATACACATAGCGGTGTACATATTTCCTTGTTTATAGAGACAGCAGTGTAGGTATTTCCATGTTTATACAGATAGCGGTGCAGATATTTCCATGTTTACACAGATGCCTATGCAGATATTTCCATATTTATACAGAGGGCTGTGTAGATATTTCTATGTTTATACAGATGGCAGTGTAGATATTTCCATGTTCCTACACATGACTGTGTAGGTATTTCCATGTTTATACAGATGGCTTTGTAGATATTTCCATGTTTATAGAGATAGCGGTGCAGATATTTCCGTGTTTATACAGATAGCGGTGTATATATTTCCATGTTTATACAGATCGTGGTGTAGATATTTCCATGTTTATACAGATACCGGTGTAGATATTTCCATGTTTATACAGACCGTAGTGTACATATTTCCATGTTTATAGAGATAGCAGTGTAGATATTTCCATGTTTGTACAGATGGCGGTGTTGATGTTTCCATCTATACACAGATTGCCGTGTAGGTATTTCTATGTGTATACAGATGGCATTGTAGATATTTCCATGTTTATACAGATGATGGTGTAGATATTTCCATGTTTACACAGATGACTGTATAGGTATTTGCAGGTTTATATAGATGGCGGTGTAGATATTTCCAAGTTTATAGAGATAGCGGTGTAGATATTTCCATATTTATACAGATAACGGTGTAGAAGTTTCCATGTTTATACAGATAGCAGTGTAAATATTTCCATGTTTATACAGATCACGGTGTAGATATTTCCATGTTTATAGAGATAGCGGTGTAGATATTTCCATGTTTATACAGATAGCGGAGTAGATATTTCCATGTTTATAAAGACCACGGTGTAGGTATTTCCATTTTTATACAGATAGTGATGCAGATATTTCCATGTTTGTACAGATGGCGTTGTTGATATTTCCATCTATACACAGATGACCGTGTAGATATTTCCAAGTTTATACAGATGGCGGCGCAGATATTTCCATGGATATGTAGATGGCGGTGTAGATATTTCCATGTTCATACAGATAGCGGGGAAGATATTTCCATGTTTATACAGATCACGGTGTAGATATTTCCATGTTTATACAGATCGCGGTGTAGATATTTCCATGTTTATTCAGATAGCGGTGTCGATATTTCCATGTTTATACAGATAGCGGTGTAGGTATTTCCATGTTTGTAGACATAGCGGTGTAGATATTTCCATGTTTATATATGTGGCGTTGTAAATATTTCCATGTTTATACCGATAGCGGTGTTGCTATTTCCATCTATACTCAGATGAAAGTGCAGATATTTCCATGTTTATATAGATGGTGGCGCAGATATTTCTATGGATATGTAGATTGTGGTGTAGATATTGCCATGTATATACAGCTAGCGCTGTACTTACTTCCATGTTTATATACAGAGCGCTGTAGATATTTCCATGTATGTACACATGGCTGTGTAGATATTTCCAGGATTATACAGATGGCGGTGTAGATATTTCCATGTTTATACAGATATCTTTGTAAGTATTTCCATGTTTATACAGATGGCGGTGTAGATATTTCCATATTTATACAGATGTCTGTGTAGATATTTCCATGTGTATACAGATCGTATTGTAGCTATTTTCATGTTTATACAGATGGTGGTGTAGATATTTCCATGTTTATTCAGATGACTGTGTAGATATTTCCATGTTTTTACAGACGGCAGTGTAGATATTTCAATGTTTATAGAGATGGCGCTGTAGATATTTCCATGTTTATACAGACAACGGTGGAGATATTTCCATGTTTATACAGACAGAAGTGGAGATATTTCCATGTTTATACACATAGCGGTGTACATATTTCCATGTTTATAGAGACAGCGGTGTAGGTATTTCCATGTTTATACAGATAGCTGTGCAGATATTTCTATGTTTATGCAGATACCTATGCAGATATTTCCATATTTATTGAGAGGGCTGTGTAGATATTTCTATGTTTATACAGATGGCAGTGTAGATATTTCCATGTTCCTACACTTGACTATGTTGGCATTTCCATGTTTATAAAGATGGCTTTGTAGATATTTCCATGTTTATAGAGATAGCGGTGCAGATATTTCCATGTTTATACAGATAGCGGTGTATATACTTCCATGTTTATACAGATCATGGCGTAGATATTTCCATGTTTATACAGATACCGGTGTAGATATTTCCATGTTTATACAGACCGCAGTGTAGTTATTTCCATGATTATAGAGATAGCAGTGTAGACATTTCCATGTTTGTACAGATGGCGGTGTTGATGTTTCCATCTATACTCAGATTGCCGTGTATGTATTTCCATGTGTATACAGATGGCAGCGCAGATATTTCTATGGATATGTAGATGGCGGTGTAGATATTTCCATGTATATACAGATAGTGGTGTAGTTATTTACATGTTTATATAGAGATCGGTGTAGATATTTCCATGTATGTTCACATGGCTGTGTAGATATTTCCATGTTTATACAGATGGCGGTGTAGATATTTCCATGTTTATACAGATAACTTTGTAAGTATTTCCATGTTTATACACATGGCGGTGTAGATATTTCGATGTTTATAGAGATAGCAGTGGAGATATTTCCATGTTTATACAAATAGCGGTGTAGTTATTTCCTTGTTTATATAGATATCGGTGTAGATAATTCCATGTATATACACATGGCTGTGTAGATGTTTTCATGTTTATACAGATGGCGGTGTAGATATTTCCAAGTTTATACAGATAACTTTGTAAGTGTTTCCATGTTTATACAGATGGCGGTGTAGATATTTCGATGTTTATAGAGATAGCAGTGGAGATATTTTCATGTTTATACAGATAACGGTGTAGATATTTCCATGTTTATACTGATCACCGTGTAGATATTTCCATGTTTATAGAGATGGCGGTGTAGATATTTCCATGTTCATAGAGAGAGCGGTGTTGATTTTTCCATGTTTATACACATAGCTGTGTCGATATTTCCATGTTTATACAGATAGGGGTGTAGATATTTCCATGTTTATAGAGATGGAAGTGTAGATATTTCCATGTTTATACAGATCACGGTGTAGATATTTCCATGTTTACACAGATCGCGGTGTAGATATTTCCACGTTTATACAGATCATGTTGTAGATATTTCCATGTTTATACAGATTGCGGTGTTGATATTACCATGTTTATAGGGATAGCGGTGCCAATATTTCCACATTTATACACATAGCGGTGTAGTTATTAGCATGTTTATACAGATAGCGGTGTAGATATTTCCATGTATAAACAGATGTCTGTGTATAAATTTCCATGTTTAAACAGATGGCGGTGTAGATGTTTCCTTGTTTATACAAATAGCGGTGTAGTTATTTCCATGGTTATACACGTAGCGGTGTAGGTATTTCCATGTATATACAGATGGCTGTGTAGATATTTCCATGTTTATACAGATGTCTGTGTAGATATTTCCATGTTTATACAGTTGACTTTGTAGGTATTTCCATGTTTATACAGATGGCGGTGTAGGTATTTCCAAGTTTATAGAGATGGCTGTGTAGATATTTCCATGTTTATACAGATAGAGGTGTAGATATTTCCAAGTTTATACAGATCGCGGTGTAGATATTTCCATGTTTATACAGACAGCAGTCGAGATATTTCCATGTTTATACACATTGCGGTGTACATATTTCCATGTTTATAGAGACAGCGGTGCAGATATTTCCATGTTTATACAGATGCCTATGCAGATATTTCCATATTTATACAGAGGGCTCTGTAGATATTTCCATGTTTATAGAGATGGCAGTGTAGATTTTTCCATGTTCCTACACATGACTGTGTAGGTATTTCCATGTGTATACAGATGGCTTTGTAGATATTTCCATGTTTATAGAGATAGCGTTGTAGATATTTCCATGTTTATACAGATAGCGGTGTAAACATTTTCATGTTTATACACATCGTGGTGTAGATATTTCCATGTTTATACAGACACCGGTGTAGAAATTTCCATGTTTATACAGACCGCAGTGTAGATATTTCCATGTTTATACAGACAGCGGTGTAGTTATTTCCATGTTTATAGAGATAGCGGTGTTGATTTTTCCATGTTTATAGAGATAGCGGTGTGGATATTTCCATGTTTATACAGATAGGGGTGTAGATATTTCCATGTTTATAAAGATAGCGGTGTAGACATTTCCATGTTTATAGAGATAACATTGTAACCATTTCCATGTTTTTACAGATGGCGGTGTAGATATTTCGATGTTTATAGAGATTGCAGTGGAGATATTTCCATGTTTATACAGATAGCGGTGTAGATATTTCCATGTTTATACTGATCACGGTGTGGATATTTCCATGTTTATAGAGATGGCGGTGTAGATATTTCCATGTTCATAGAGATAGCGGTGTTGATTTTCCATGTTTATAGAGATAGTGGTGTGGATATTTCCATGTTTATACAGATAGGGGTGTAGATATTTCCATGTTTATAGAGATGACTTTGTAGGTATTTCCATGTTTATACAGATTGCGGTGTAGTTATTTCGATGTTTATAGAGATAGCAGTGGTGATATTTCCATGTTTATACAAATTACGGTGTAGTTATTTTCATGTTTATATAGATAGCGGTGTAGATATTTCCATGTATATACACATGGCTGTGTAGATATTTCCATGTTTATACAGATGGCGGTGTAGACATTTCCATGTTTATACAGAGAACTTTGTTAGTATTTCCATGTTTATACAGATGGCGGTGTAGATATTTCGATGTTTATAGAGATAGCAGTGGAGATATTTCCATGTTTATACAGATAGCGGTGTAGATATTTGCATGTTTATACTGCTCACGGTGTAGATGTTTCTATGTTTATAGAGATGGCGTTGTAGATATTTCCATGTTCATAGAGATTGCGGTGTTGATTTTTCCATGTTTATAGAGATAGCTGTGTGGATATATTTCTTGTTTATACAGACAGGGGTGTAGATATTTCCATGTTTATAGAGATGGCGGTGTAGATATTTCCATGTTTATACAGATCACGGTGTTGATATTTTCATGTTTATACCGATCGCAGTGTAGATATTTCCATGTTTATACAGATCGCGGTGTTGATATTACCATGTATATTGGGATAGCGGTGCAAATATTTCCACATTTATACAGATAGCGGTGTAGTTATTAGCATGTTTATACAGATAGCGGTGTAGATATTTCCATGTATAATCAGAAGTCTGTGTATATATTTCCATGTTTAAACAGATGGCGGTATAGATATTTCCTTGTTTATGGAAAGAGCGGTGTAGATATTTCCATGTTTATACAGCTCGCGGTGTAGATATTTCCATCTTTATACAGATGGCAGTGTAGACATTTCCATGTTTATACGGATAGCGGTGTAGATATTTCCATGTCTATAGAGATAGCGGTGTAGGTATTTCCATATTTATACAGATTGCGGTGTAGATATTTCCATTTTTATACAGATGGCAGTGTAGATATTTCCATGTTTATACAGATGGCACTGAAGATATTTCCATATTTATACAGATAGTGGTGTAGATATTTCCATGTTTATACAGATGGCGGTGTAGATACATCCATGTTTCTGAAGATGGCGGTGTAGATATTTTCATGTTTATAGAGATGGAAGTGTAGATATTTCCATGTATATAGAGATAACATTGTAGATATTTTCATGTTTATAGAGAAAGTGGTGTAGTTATTTCCATGTTTATACAGATGGCAATGTAGATATTTCCATGTTTATACAGATATCGTTGTAGATATTTCCATGTTTACAGAGATAGCGGTTTAGGTATTTCTATCTTTGCACAGATTGCGGTGTTGGTATTGCCAAACTTACAGAGATAGCGGTGTAGATATTTCCAAGTTTACACAGATAGCTTTGTAGATATTTCCATGTTTACAGAGATAGCATTGTAGATATTTCCATGTTTATACAGATTGCGGTGTAGTTATTTCCATGTTGATACAGATAGCGGTGTAGATATTTCCATGTTTATACAAGTAGTGGTGTAGTAATTCCCATGTTTATACAGATCGCTTTGTAGACATTTCCATCTTTCTACAGATGTCAGTGTAGATATTTCCAAGTTTATACAGATGGCAGTGTAGATATTTCCATGTTTATACAGATGTCTGTGTAGATATTTCCATGTTTATGCAGATGGCAGTGTAGATATTTCCATGTTTATAGAGATGGCGGTATAGTTATTTCTATGCTTATAGAGATAGCGGTGTAAATATCTCCTTGTTTATAGAGATGGTGGTGTAAGTATTTTCATGTTTATAGAGATAGCGCTGTAGATATTTCCATGTTTATACAGATAACGGTGTTGGTATTTCCATGTTTATACAGATAGCGGTGTGGATATTTCCATGTTTATACAGATGGCAGTGTAGATATTTCCATGTTTATACAGATAGCGGTGTAAATATTTCCTTGTCTATAGAGTTAGCGGTGTAGTTATTTCCATCTTTATACAGATGGCGGTGTAGGTATTTCCATGTTTACACAGATGGCAGTGAAGATATTTCCTTGTTTATGCACATAGTGGTGTAGGTATTTCCATCTTTATACACATAGCGTTGTAGATACATCCATGTTTCTGAATATGGCAGTGTAGTAATTTTCATGTTTATAGAGATGGAGGTGTAAATATTTCCATGTATATAGAGATAGCAGTGTAGATATTTTCATTTTTATAGAGAAAGCGGTGTAGGTATTTCCATGTTTATAGAGATAACGGTGTAGATATTTCCATATTTATACAGATAGCGGTGTAGGTATTTCCATGTTTATACAGATTGCGGTGTAGATATTTCCATGTTTATAGAGACTGCGGTATAGATATTTCCATGTTTATACAGATAGCGGTGTAGATATTTCCATGTTTACAGAGATAGCGGTGTAGATATTTACATCTTTGCACAGTTTGCTGTGTAGATATTTCCATTTTTACACAGATAGCTGGGTTGATATTTCGAAGTTTACCCAGATAGCTGTGTAGATATTTCCATGTTTACACAGATAGCATTGTATATATTTTCATGTTTATACACATAGCGGTGTAGATATTTCCATCTTTATACAGAGAGCGGTGTAGATATTTCCATGTTTATAGAGATAGCGGTGGAGATATTTCCCTGTTTATACAGATAGCGATGTAGACATTTCCATGTTTATAGAGATAGCGGTGTAGATATTTCCATGTTTATACAGATGGCTGTTTAGATATTTCCATGAGTGTTCAGATGGCGGTGTAGATATTTCCATGTTTATATAGATGGAGCTGTAGATATTTCCATGTTAATACAGATGGCAGTGTAGATATTTCCATGTTTACAGAGATAGCAGTGTAAATATTTCCATCTTTGCACAGATTGCGCTGTAGGTATTGCCAAATTTACCCAGATAGCGGTGTAGATATTTCCAAGTTTACACAGGTAGCTGTGTAGATATTTCCATGTTTACAGAGATAGCATTGTAGATATTTCCATGTTTATACAGATTGCGCTGTAGTTATTTCCGTGCTGATACAGATAGCGGTGAAGATATTTCCACGTTTATACAGGTAGCGGTGTAGAAATTCCCATGTTTATACAGATCGCTTTGTAGACATTTCCATCTTTCTACAGATGTCAGTGTAGATATTTCGAAGTTTATGCAGATGGCAGTGTAGATATTTCTATGTTTATTCAGATATCTGTTTAGATATTTCCATGTTTATGCAGATTGCAGTGTAGATATTTCCATGTTTATAGAGATGGCGGTGTAGTTATTTCTATGTTTATAGAGATAGCGGTGTAAATATTTCCATGTTTACAGAGATGGTGGTGTAAGTATTTTCATGTTTATAGGGATTGCGGTGTAGATATTTCCATTTTTATACAGATAACGGTGTTGGTATTTCCATGTTTATACTGATAGCGTTGTTTATATTTCCATGTTTATACAGATACTGATGTAGATATTTCCATGTTTATACAGATGGCGGTGTAGATACATCCATGTTTCAGAAGATGGCGGTGAAGATATTTTCATGTTTATAGACGTGGCGGTGTAGATATTTCCATGTTTATACAGATGTCTCTGTAGATATTTCCAAGTTTATGCAGATGGCGGTTTAGATATTTCCATGTTTATAGAGATGGCGGTGTAGTTATTTCTAGGTTTATAGAGATAGCGGTGTAAATATTTCCATGTTTATAGAGATGGTGGTGTAAGTATTTTCATGTTTATAGAGATAGTGGTGTAGATATTTCCATGTTTATACAGATAGCGGTGTTGGTATTTCCAAGTATATAAAGATAGCGGTGTAGATATTTCCATGTTTATACAGCTCGCGGTGTAGATATTTCCATCTTTATACAGATGGCAGTGAAGATATTTCCATGTTTATACAGATGGCGGTGTAGATACATCCATGTTTCAGAAGATGGCGGTGAAGATATTTTCATGTTTATAGACGTGGCGGTGTAGATATTTCCATGTTTATACAGATGTGTCTGTAGATATTTCCAAGTTTATGCAGATGGCGGTTTAGATATTTCCATGTTTATAGAGATGGCGGTGTAGTTATTTCTAGGTTTATAGAGATAGCGGTGTAAATATTTCCATGTTTATAGAGATGGTGGTGTAAGTATTTTCATGTTTATAGAGATAGTGGTGTAGATATTTCCATGTTTATACAGATAGCGGTGTTGGTATTTCCAAGTATATAAAGATAGCGGTGTAGATATTTCCATGTTTATACAGCTCGCGGTGTAGATATTTCCATCTTTATACAGATGGCAGTGAAGATATTTCCATGTTTATACAGATAGCGGTGTAGATATTTCCATGTATATAGAGATAGCGGTGTAGGTATTTCCATATTTATACAGATTGCGGTGTAGTTATTTCGATCTGTATACAAATGGCCGTGTAGATATTTCCATGTTAATACAGATAGCAGTGAAGGTATTTCCATGTTTATACAGATAGTGGTGTACATATTTCCATGTTTTTACAGATGGTGGTGTAGATGCATCCATGTTTCTGAAGATGGTGGTGTAGATGTTTTCATGTTTATAGAGATGGCGGTGTAGATATTTCCATGTTTATACAGATGACTGTGTAGTTATTTCCATGTTTATATAGATGGCAGTGAAGATATTTCCATGTTTATACAGATAGCAGTGTAGATATTTCCATGTTTATAGAGGTAGCGGTGTAGATATTTCCATCTTTATACAGACAGCGGTGTAGACATTTCCGTGTTTATACAGATGGCGGTGTAGATAATTCCATGTTTATGGAGATGCCGGTGTAGATATTTTCATGTTTATATACATGGCCGTGTAGATATTTCCATGTTTGTAGAGATTGCGGTGTAGATATTTCCATGTTTATAGAGAAAGCGGTGCAGCTATTTCCTTGTTTATAGAGATAGTTGTGTAGATATATCCACGTTTATACAGATGGCTGTGTAGGTATTCCCATGTCTATACAGATGTCTGTGTAGATATTTGTATGTTTACACAAATGGCGGTGTAGATATTTCCATATTTATACAGATAGCGGTGTATATATTTCCATGTTTATACAGATAACGGTGTAGATATATCCATGTTTATACAGATAGCGATGTAGATATTTCCATGTTTATACAGATAGTGGTGTAGATATTTCCATGTTTACAGAGATAGCGGTGTAGATATTTCCATCTTTGCACAGATTGCAGTGTAGATATTTCCATCTTTACACAGATAGCGGTGTAGATATTTTCATATTTATACAGATCGTGGTGTAGATATTTCCATCTTTCCACAGATGGCAGTGTAGATATTTCCATATTTATACAGATGACAGTGTAGATATTTCCATGTTTATACAGAGAGTGGTGGAGATATTTCCATGTTTATACAGATGGCAGTGGAGATATTTCCATGTTTATAGAGATGGCGGTGTAGATATTTCCAAGTTTATGCAGATAGCGGTGTAGACATTTCCATGTTTATAGAGATTGCGGTGTAGATATTTCCATGTTTATACAGATAGCGGTGGAGATATTTCCATGTTTATACAGATAGCGATGTAGATATTTCCATGTTTATAGAGATGGCTGTGTAGATATTTCCATGTTTATACAGATGGCAGTGTAGATCTTTGCATATTTATAGAAATAGCCATGTAGATATTTCCATTTTTAAACAGATAGCGGTGTAGACATTTCCATGTTTATAGGGATAGCGGTGTGGATATTTCCATATTTATACAGATAGCGGTGTAGATATTTCCATGTTTATACGGATAGCGATGTAGGTATTTCCATGTTTATACAGATAGCGGTGTAGTTATTTCCATGTTTATACAGATGACTGTGTACATATTTCCATGTTTACACAGATGGCGGTGTAGATATTTCCATGTTTATAGAGATAGCAGTGTAGATATGTCCATGTTTATACAGATAGCTGTGTAGATATTTCCATCTTCATAGAGGTAGCGGTGTAGATATTTCCATATTTATACAGATAGCCGTGTAGATATTTCCATGTTTATTCAGATGGCGGTGTAGATATTTCCATATTTATACAGATAGCGGTGTGGGTATTTCCATGTTTATACAGATGGCAGTGTAGATATTTCCATGTTTATACAGATAGCGGTGTAGATATTTCCATGTTTTCAGATAGCGGTGTTGGTATTTCCATGTTTATACAACTAGCGTTGTAGATATTTCCATATTTATACAGATAGCGGTGTAGATATTTCCATGTTTAAACAGGTAGCGGTGTAGATATTTCCATGTTTACAGAGATAGCGCTGTAGATATTTCCATATTTATACAGATAGCAGTTTAGATATTTGTATGTTTATTCAGATGGTGGTGTAGATATTTCCATGTTTATACACATAGCGGTGTGGCTATTACCATGTTTATATAGATGGCAGTGTAGATATATCCATGTTTATACAGATAGTGGGGTAGATATTTCCATGGTTATAAAGATAGCGGTGAAGATATTTCCAAGTTTATAGAGATAGCGGTGGAGATATTTCCATGTTCATAGAGATAGCGATGGAGATATTTCCATGTTTGTATAGATAATGATGTAGATATTTCCATGTCTATGCAGATAGCGGTGTAGATATTTCCGTGTTTATGCAGATAGCGGTGTTAATATTTCCATGTTTATAGAGATAGCCATGTAGATATTTCCATGTTTATACAGATAGTGGTGTAGACATTTCCATGTTTATAGGGAAAGCGGTGTGGATATTTCCATATTTATACAGATAGCGGTGTAGATATTTCCATGTTTATACGGATAGCTGTGTATATATTTCCATGTTTATACAGACAGCGGTGTAGTTATTTCCATGTTTATTCAGATGACTGTGTACATGTTTCCATTTTTATACAGATGGCGTTGTAGATATTTCCATGTTTATAGAGATAGCGCTGTAGATATATCCATGTTTATACAGATAGCTGTGTAGATATATCCGTGTTTATAGAGGTAGCAGTGTAGATATTTCCATATTTATACAGATGGCCTTGTAGATATTTCCATATTTATTCACATGGTGGTGTAGATATTTCCATGTTTATAAAACATAACGGTGTGGCTATTTCCATGTTTATACAGATGGCAGTGTAGATATTTCCATGTTTATACAGATAGCGGTGTAGATATTTCCATGTTTATACAGATGGCGGTGTACATATTTCCATGTCTATACAGATAGCGGTGAAGTTATTTCCATGTTTATACAGATGGCAGTGTAGGTATTTCCATGTTTATGCAGAAGGCGGTGTAGATATTTCCATGTTTTTAGAGAAAGCCATGTGGATATTTCCATGTTTATACAGAAGGCAGTGAAGTCATTTCCATGTTTATAGAAATAGCATTGAAGATATTTCCATATTTATACAGATAGCGGCGCAGATATTTCCATGTTTATACATACATTGGTGTAGATATTTCCATGTTTATACAGATAGCGCTGTAGATATTTCCATGTTTATACAGATAGCGGTGTAGATATGTCCATGTTTATACAGTTAGCGGTGAAGATACTTCCATGTTTATACAGATAGTGATGTAGATATTTCCATGTTTATACAGAGAGTGGTGGAGATATTTCCATGTTTATACAGATGGCAGTGGAGATATTTCCATGTTTATAGAGATGGCGGTGTAGATATTTCCAAGTTTATGCAGATAGCTGTGTAGACATTTCCATGTTTATAGAGATTGCGGTGTAGATATTTCCATGTTTATACAGATTGGGGTGGAGATATTTCCATGTTTATACAGATAGCGATGTAGATATTTCCATGTTTATAGAGATGGCTGTGTAGATATTTCCATGTTTATACAGATGGCAGTGTAGATCTTTGCATATTTATAGAAATAGCCATGTAGATATTTCCATTTTTAGACAGATAGCGGTGTAGACATTTCCATGTTTATAGGGATAGCGGTGTGGATATTTCCATATTTATACAGATAGCGGTGTAGATATTTCCATGTTTATACGGATAGCGGTGTAGGTATTTCCATGTTTATACAGAGAGCGGTGTAGTTATTTCCATGTTTATACAGATGACTGTGTACATATTTCCATGTTTACACAGATGGCGGTGTAGATATTTCCATGTTTATAGAGATAGCAGTGTAGATATGTCCATGTTTATACAGATAGCTGTGTAGATATTTCCATCTTTATAGAGGTAGCGGTATAGATATTTCCATATTTATACAGATAGCCATGTAGATATTTCCATGTTTATTCAGATGGCGGTGTAGATATTTCCATATTTATACAGATAGCGGTGTGGGTATTTCAATGTTTATACAGATGGCAGTGTAGATATTTCCATGTTTATACAGATGGCGGTGTAGATATTTCCATGTGTACACGGATCGCAGTGTAGATATTTCCATGTTTCTACAGATTGCGGTGTAGATATTTCCATGTCTATACAAATAGCAGTGTAGATATTTCCCTGTTTATACAGATAGCGGTGTAGAAATTTCCATGTTTATAGAGATAGCGGTGTAGATATTTCCATGTGTATACAGATGGCGGTGTAGGTATTTCCATGTTTCTACAGATGTCTGTGTTGATGTTTCCATATTTTTACAGATGGCAGTGTAGATATTTCCATGTTTATACAGATAGCGGTTTAGCTATTTCCATGTTTATACAGATAGCGATGTAGATATTTCCATGTTTTTAGAGATGCCTGTGTAGATATTTCCATGTTTATACTGATAGCGGTTTAGATATTTCCAAGTTTATACAGATATCGGTGTAGATATTTCAAGGTTTATAGAGATGGTGGTGTACATATTTTCAAGTATATGCAGATAGCGGTGTAGATATTTCGATGTTTATAGAGATAGTGGTGTAGATATTTCCATCTTTATACAGGTAGAGGTGTAGATATTTCCGTGTTTACAGAGATAGCGGTGTAGATACTTCCATATTTATAGAGATAGCGGTGTAGATATTTGTATGTTTATTCAGATGGCGGTGTAGATAGTTCCATGTTTATACAGAGAGCAGTGTAGACATTTCCATGTTTATAGACATAGCGGTGTAGATATTTCCATATTTATACAGATAACAGAGGAGATATTTCCATGTTTATACAGATAGGGCTGTAGATATTTCCATGTTTATACAGAGAGTGGAGGACATATTTCCACTTTTATACAGATAGCGGTGTCGATATTTCCATGCTTATACACAGAGTGGTGTAGATATTTCCATGTTTACAGAGATAGAGGTGTAGATATTTCCATATTTGCACAGATTGCGGTGTAGATATTTCCATCTTCACAGAGATTGCGGTGTAGATATTTCCATGTTTACACAGACAGCGGTGTAGATATTTCCATGTTTACACAGATATTGTTGTAGATATTTCCATGTTTATAGAGATTGCGTTTTAGATATTTCCATGTTTATACAGAGAGTGGAGGAGATATTTCCATGTTTTTAAAGATAGCGGTGGAGATATTTCCATGTGTATACAGATGGCGGTGTAGATTTTTCCATGTTTCTACAGATGACTGTGTAGATATTTCCATATTTTTACAGATGGCGTTGCAGATATTTCCAGGTTATACAGATAGCGGTTTAGCTATTTCAATGTTTATTCAGATAGCGATGTAGATATTTCCATGTTTATACAGGTGGCTGTGTAGATATTTCCAAGTTTATACAGATGGCATTGTAGATATTTCCGTGTTTATACAGATAGTGGTGTGGATATTTCTATGTTTAAACAGATGACTGTGTAGGTATTTCCATGTTTATACAGATGGCGGTGTAGATATTTCCATATTTATAGAAATAGCCATGTAGATATTTCCATGTTTATGCAAATAGCGGTCTAGACATTTCCATGTTTATAGAGATAGCGGTGTAGATATTTCCATATTTATACAGATAGCGGTGTAGATATTTCCATGTTTATACAGATAGCAGCGTAGATGTTTCCATGTTTATACAGATAGCGGTGTGGATATATCCATGTTTATACAGATCCTGGTGTAGTTATTTCCACGTTTATGTAGATAGCGGAATAGATATTTCCATATTTACAGAGATAGATGTTAAGATATTTCCATATTTCCACAGATTGCGGTGTAGATATTTCCACCTTTATACAGATAGCGGTGTATATATTTCCATGTTTACACAAATAACGGTGTAGATATTTCCATCTTTATACAGATGACTTTGTAGATATTTCCATGTGTATACATATGGCAGTGTAGATATTTCCATGTTTATGCAGATGGTGGTGTGGCTATTTCCATGTTTATAGAGGTAGCGTTGTAGATATTTCCATGTTTATAGAGATGGCTCTGTAGATATTTCTATGTTTATACAGATGGCAGTGTAGATATTTCCACGTTTATACAGATAGTGGTGTAGATGTTTCCGTGTTTATACAGATGACTGTGTTGGTATTTCCATGTATATACAGATGGCAGTGTAGATATTTCCATGTTTACAGAGATAGCGGTGTAGTTATTTCCATGTTTATACAGATGGCAGTGTAGATATTTTCATGTTTATACAGAACGCGGTGTAGACATTTCCATGTTTATAGAGATAGCGGTGTAGATATTTCCATATTTATGCAGATAGTGGTGTAAATATTTCCATGTTTATACAGATTGTGCTGTAGATATTTCTATGTTTATACAGATTTTGGTGTGGATATTTCCATGTTTATACAGATTTTGGTGTGGATATTTCCATGTTTATACAGATAGCGGTGTAGATATTTCCATGTTTATACAGATAGTGGTGTAGATGTTTCCATGTTTACAGAGATAGAGGTATAGTTATTTCCAAATTTGCACAGATTGCGGTGTAGATATTTCCATCCTCACACAGATTGCGGTGTACATATTTCCATGTTTACACAGACAGCTGTGTAGATATTTCCATGTTTACACAAATAGTGTTGTAGGTATTTCCATGTTTATAGAGATTGCGGTGTAGATATTTCCATGTTTATAAAGATAGCGGTGTAGATATTTCCATGTTTATACAGATAGCGGTGGAGATATTTCCATGTTTATACAGATGGCAGTGTAGATATTTCCATATTTATAGAAATAGCCATGTAGATATTTCCATTTTTAAACAGATAGCGATGTAGTTATTTCCATGTTTATAGAGATAGCGGTGTAGATATTTCCATATTTATACAGATAACGGTGTAGATATTTCCATGTTTATACAGATAGCGGTGTAGATGTTTCCATGTTTATACAGATATCGGTGTAGCTATTTCCATGTTTACAGAGATAGAGTTGTAGATATTTCCATATTTGCACAGATTGCCGTGAAGATATTTCCACCTTCACACAGATAACGGTGTACATATTTGCATGTTTACACAGACAGCTGAGTAGATATTTCCATGTTTACACAGATAGTGTTGTACATATTTCCATGTTTATACAGATAACGGTGTAGATATTTCCACGATTATAGAGATGGCGGTGTAGATACTTCCTTTTTTATGTAGATGGCGGTGTAGATTTTTCCATGTTAATAGAGATGGCCGTGTATACATTTCCATGTTTATAGAGATAGCGGTGTAGATATTTCCTTCTTTACAGAGATAGCGGTGTAGGTATTTCCATGTTTATAGAGATAGCGGAGTAGATATTTCCATGTTTATACACATAGCGTTGTAGACATTTCCAAGTTTATACAGATAGCGGTGTTGGTATTTCCAAATTTATATATATAGCGGTGTAGATATTTCCATGTTTACACAGCTTGCGGTGTACATATTTACATCTTTATACAGATGGCAGTGTAGATATTTCCATGTTTATACAGATGGCGGTGTACATAGTTCCATGTTTATGGAAATGGCAGTGTAGATATTTCCATGTTTATAGAGAGAGTGGTGCAGGTATCTCGATGTTTATAGAGATAACGGTGTAGATATTTCCATGATTATACAGATGGTTGTGTAGATATTTCCATGTGTATACAGATGGCAGTGTAGGTATTTCCATGTTTATACAGATGGCAGTGTAGACATTTCCATGTTTATAAATATAGCGGTGTAGACATATCCATGTTTATAGAGATCGCGGTGTAGCTATTTCCATGTTCATACAGATAGCGTTGTAGATCCGTATACAGTGAAGATATTTCCATGTTTTTAGTGATAGCCATGTAGATATTTCCATGTATATATCGATAGCGTTGTTGACATTTCCATGTTTATAGAGATAGCGGTGTAGATATTTCGATATATATACAGATAGCGGAGTAGACATTTCCATGTTTATACAGATAGCAGTGTAGATATTTCCATGTTTATAAAGATAGCGATGTAGTTATATCCATGTTTATACAGACTGCGGTGTAGATATTTCCATGTTTATACAGATAGCAGTGTAGATATTTCCATGATTATACAGATGGTTGTGTAGATATTTCCATGTGTATACAGATGGCAGTGTAGGTATTTCCATGTTTATACAGATGGCATTGTAGATATTTCCATATTTATAAAGATAGCGGTGTAGAAATACCCATGTTTATAGAGATCGCGGTGTAGCTATTTCCATGTTCACACAGATAGCGTTGTAGATCTGTATACGGTGAAGATATTTCCATGTTTTTAGTGATAGCCATGTAGATATTTCCATGTATATACAGATAGCGGTGTTGACATTTCTATGTTTATAGAGATAGCTGTGTAGATATTTCCATATTTATACAGATAGCGCAGTAGATATTTCCATGTTTATACAGATAGCAGTGTAGATATTTCCATGTTTATACAGATAGCGGTGTAGATATATCCATGTTTATACAGACAGCGGTGTAGATATTTCCATGGTTATACAGATAGTGGTGTAGATATTTCCATGTTTACAGAGACAGAGGTGTAGATATTTCCATCTTCACACAGATTGCGGTGTACATATTTCCATGTTTACACAGACAGCTGTGTAGGTATTTCCATGTTTACACAGATAGTGTTTTAGATATTTCCATGTTTATAGAGATTGCATTGTAGATATTTCCAGGTTTATAAATATAGCGGTGTAGATATTTCCATGTTTATACAGATAGCGGTGGAGATATTTCCATGTTTATACAGATAGCGGTGTAGATATTTCCATGTTTAGAGAGATAGCGGTGGAGATATTTCCATATTTATACAGATAGCAATGTAGATATTTGAATGTTTATACAGATACCTGTCTGGATATTTCCATGTTTACACAGATAGCGGTGTAGATATTTCCATGTTTACACAAATAGCGGTGTAGATATATCCATGTTTATACAGAGAGCGGTGGAGATATTTTCAAGTTTATACAGATAGCGATGGACGTATTTTCATTTTTATAGTGATGGCGGTGTAGATATTTCCAAGTATATACAGATAGCGGTGTAGATACTTCCGTGTTTATACAGATAGCGGTGCAGGTATTTCCATGTTTATAGAGATAGCAGTGTAGATATTTCCATGTTTATACAGATGGCTGTGTAGATATTTCCATGTGTATACAGGTGGCAGTGTAGATATTTTCATGTTTATACAGATGGGTGTGTAGATATTTCCATGTTTATACAGATTAATGTGTAGATATTTCCATGTTTTTTACAGATGGCGGAGTAAATATTTCCATGTTACACAGATAGCGGTGTGGATATTTCCATGTTTATACAGATAGCGATGTAGATATATCCATGTTTATAGAGATGGCTGTGTAGATATTTCCATGTTTATACAGATTGCAGTGTAGATATTTCCATGTTTATACAGATAGTGTGGTAGATATTTCTATGTTTATACAGATGATTGTGTAGGTATTTCCATGTTTATAAATAGGGCGGTGTAGATATTTCCATGTTTAGAGAGATAGCCATGAATATATTTCCATGTTTATACAGACAGGGGTGTAGATATTTCCATGTGTATAGAGATAGCGGTATAGATATTTCCATGTTTATACAGATAGCGGTTTAGATATTTCCATGTTTATACAGATAGCGGTGTAGATGTTTCCATGTTTATACAGATAGCGGTGTAGATATATCCATCTTTTTACAGATCGTGGTGTAGATATTTCCATGTTTATACAGATAGCGGTGTAGATATTTCCATATTTACAGAGATAGAGGTGTAGATATTTCCATATTTGCACAGACTGCGGTGTACATATTTCCACGTTTATACAGATAGCGGTGTAGATATTTCCATGTTTATACAGATAGCAGTGTAGATATTTCCATGTTTATACAGATAGCGGTGTAGATATTTCCATGTTTATACAGATAGCCGTGTAGATATATCCATGTTTATGCTGATTGCGGTGTAGATATTTCCATATTTTCACAGATTGCGGTGAACATATTCCCACGTTCATACAGATAGCGATGTAGCTATATCCATTTTTATAGAGAAAGCAGTGTAGATATTTCCATGTTTATACAGATGGCAGTGTAGATATTTCCATGTTTATACAGAAGGCGGTGAAGATATTTCCATGTTTTTAGGGATAGCCCTGTAGATATTTCCATGTTTATACAGATAGCGGTGTTGACATTTCCATGTTTATAGAGAGAGCGGTGTAGATATTTCCATATTTATACAGATAGCGGAGTAGATATTTCCATCTTTATACAGATAGCAGTGTAGATTTTAACATCTTTATACAGATAGCGGTGTAGATATATCAGTGTTTATACAGATTGTGGTGTAGATACTTCCATGTTTATACAGATAGCGGTGTAGATATTTCCATGTTTATACAGATAGTGGTGTAGTTATTTCCATGTTTACAGAGGCAGAAGTGTAGATATTTCCATATTCACACCGATTGCGGTGTACATATTTCCATGTTTACACAGACAGCTGTGAAGGTATTTCCATGTTTACACAGATAGTCTTGTAGATATTTCCATGTTTATAGAGATTGCAGTGTAGATATTTCCATGTTTATAAAGATAGCGGTGTAGATATTTCCATGTTTATACAGATAGCGGTGGAGATATTTCCATGTTTATATAGACAGCACTGTAGATATTTGCATGTTTATACAGATAGCGATGTAGATATTTCCATGTTTATACAGATGGCGGTGTAGATATTTCCATGTTTATAGAGATATCGGTTTAGATATTTCCATGTTTATACAGATAGCTGTGTTGTTATTTCCATGTTTATACAGATAGCGATGTAGATTGTTCCATGTTTATGGAGATGACGATGTAAATATTTTCATGTTTACAGAGATGGTGATGTAGATATTTCCTTGTTTATACAGATGACTGTGTAGATATTTCCATGTATATACAGATGGTGGAGTAGATATTTCCATATTTATACAGATAAAGGTGGAGATATTTCCTTGTTTCTACAGATCATGGTGTAGATATTTCTATGTTTATAAAGAGAGCCGTGTAGATATTTCCATGTTTATACAGGTAGCAGTGTTCATATATCCATGTTTATACAGATCGTAGTGTAGATATTTCCATTTTCCTCAGATGGCAGTTTTGATATTTCCGTGATTATACAGATGGCGGTGTAGAAATTTCCATGTTTATACAGACAGCGGTGTAGATATCTCCATGTTCATTCAGAAGGTGGTGTAGATATTTCCATGTTTACAGAGATGGTGGTGTTGATATTTCTATGTTTATAGAGATAGCGGTGTAAATATTTCCATGTGTATAGAGATGGTTGTGTAGGTATTTCCATGTTTATAATGACAGTGGTGTAGATATTTCCATGTTTATTCATATAGTGGTGTATGTATTTCCATGTTTATACAGATCACGGTGTAGATATTTCCAAGTCTATACAGATAGCGGTGTAGATATTTCCATGTTTATACAGATAGCGGTGTAGAAATTTCCATGTTTATACAGATAGCGGTGGAGATATTTCCATGTGTATACAGATGGCGGTGTAGATATTTCCATGTTTCTACAGATGACTGTGTAGATATTTCCATATTTTTACAGATTTCGTTGTAGATATTTCCAGGTTTATACAGATAGTGGTGTAGATATTTCCATGTTTATACAGATTGTGGTGTAGATATTTCCATGTTTATACAGATTTTGGTGTGGATATTTCCATGTTTATACAGATAGCGCTGTAGATAATTCCATGTTTATAAAGATAGTGGTGTAGATATTTCCATGTTTACAGAGATAGAGGTGTAGATATTTCCATATTTGCACAGATTGCGGTGTAGATATTTCCATCCTCACACCGATTGCGGTGTACATATTTCCATGTTTACACAGACAGCTGTGTAGATATTTCCATGTTTACACAGATAGTGTTGTAGGTATTTCCATGTTTATAGAGATTGCGGTGTAGATATTTCCATCTTTGTACAGATTGCGGTGTAGATATTTCCATGTCTATACTAATAGCGATGTAGATATTTCCAAGTTTATACCGATAGCGGTGTAGATATTTCCACGTTTATACAGATAGCGGTGGAGATATTTCCATGTGTATACAGATGGCGGTGTAGATCTTTCCATGTTTCTACAGATGACTGTGTAGGTATTTCCATATTTTTACAGAAGGCGGTGTAGATATTTCCATGTTTATACAGATAGCGGTTTAGCTATTTCCATGTTTATACAGATAGCGTTGTAGATATTTCCATGTTTATAGAGATGGCTGTGTAGATATTTCCATGTTTATACAGATGGCAGTGTAAATATTTCCGTGTTTATACAGATAGTGGTGTGGATATTTCTATGTTTATACAGATGACTGTGTACATATTTCCATATTTATACAGAAGGCGGTTTAGATATTTCCATATTTACAGAAATAGCCATGTAGATATTTCCATGTTTATACAGATAGCAGTGTAGACATTTCCATGTTTTTAGAGATAGCCGTGTAGATATTTCCATATTTATACAGATTGCGGTGTAGATATTTCCATGTTTATACAGATAGCATTCTAGATGTTTCCATGTTTATACAGATAGCGGTGTAGATATATCAATGTTTATACAGGTCGTGGTGTAGATATTTCCATGTTTATGCAGGCAGCGGTGTAGATATTTCCATGTTTATATAGATAGCGGAGTTGATATTTCCATATTTACAGAGATAGATGTGTAGATATTTCCATATTTGCACAGGTGGCTGTGTAGATATTTCCACCTTCATACAGATACCATTGTAGATATTTCCATGTTTATACAGATAACAGTATAGATATTTCCATCTTTTTACAAATGACTGTGTAGTTATTTCCATGTGTATACAGATGGCATTGTAGATATTTCCATGTTTATGCAGATAGCGGTGTGGCTAATTCCATGTTTATAGAGATAGCGTTGAAGATATTTCCAATTTGATAGAGATGGCTGTGTATATATTTCCATCTTTATACAGATGGCAGTGTAGATATTTCCACGTTTATACAGATAGTGGTGTAGATATTTCCATGTTTATACAGATGACTGTGTAGGTATTTCCATGTATATACAGATGGCAGTGTAGATATTTCCATGTTTATAGAGATAGCAGTGTAGTTATTTCTATTTTTATACAGAAGGCAGTGTAGGTATTTCCATGTTTATGCAGAAGGCGGTGTAGATATTTCCATGTTTTTAGAGATAGCCATGTAGATATTTCCATGTTTATACACATAGCAGTGAAGTAATTTCCATGTTTATAGAGATAGCGTTGAAGATATTTCCATATTTATGCAGATAGCGGCGCAGATATTTCCATGTTTATACAGATAGAGGTGTAGATATTTCCATGTTTATACAGATTGCGGTGTAGATATTTCCATGTTTATACAGATTGTGGTGTGGATATTTCCATGTTTTTAAAGATAGCGGTGTAGATATTTCCATGTTTTTACAGATAGTGGTGTAGATATTTCCATGTTTACAGAGATAGAGGTGTAGATATTTCCATATTTGCACAGATTGCGGTGTAGATATTTCCATGTTTATAGAGGTAGCGGTGTAGATATTTCCATATTTATACAGATAGCCGTGTAGATATTTCCATGTTTACAGAGATAGAGGTGTAGATATTTCCATATTTGCACAGATTGCGGTGTAGATATTTCCATGTTTATAGAGGCAGCGGTGTAGATATTTCCATATTTATACAGATAGCGGTGTGGCTATTTCCATGTTTATACAGATGGCAGTGTAGATATTTCCATGTTTATACAGATAGCGGTGTAGATATTTCCATGTTTATACAGATAGCAATGTAGATATTTCCATGTTTATACAGATTGCGGTGTAGATATTTCCATGTCTATACAAATAGCGGTGTAGATATTTCCATGTTTATACAGATAGCGGTGTAGATATTTCCATGTTAATACAGATAGCGGTGGAGATATTTCCATGTGTATACAGATGGCGGTGTAGATATTTCCATGTTTCTACAGATGACTGTGTAGATATTTCCATATTTTTACAGATGGCGTTGTAGATATTTCCAGGTTTATACAGATAGCGGTTTAGCTATTTCCATGTTTATTCAGATAGCGATGTAGATATTTCCATGTTTATAGAGGTGGCTGTGTAGATATTTCCATGTTTATACAGATGGCAGTGTAGATATTTCCGTGTTTATACAGATAGTCGTGTGGATATTTCTATGTTTAAACAGATGACTGTGTAGGTATTTCCATGTTTATACAGATGGCGGTGTAGATATTCCCATATTTATAGAAATAGCCATGTAGATATTTCCATGTTTATACAGATAGCGGTGTAGATATTTCCATGTTTATAGAGATAGCGGTGTAGAGATTTCCATATTTATACAGACAGCGGTGTAGATATTTCCATGTTTATACAGATAGCGGTGTAGATGTTTCCATGTTTATACAGATAGCAGTGTGGATATATCCATGTTTATACAGATCGTGGTGTAGATATTTCCATGTTTATACAGACAGCGGTGTAGATATTTCCATGTTTATGTAGATAGCGGAGTAGATATTACCATATTTACAGAGATAGATGTGTAGATATTTCCATATTTCCACTGATTGCGGTGTAGGTATTTCCACCTTTTTACAGATAGCGATGTAGATATTTCCATGTTTACACAAATAACGGTGTAGATATTTCCATTTTTATACAGATGACTGTGTAGATATTTCCATGTTTATAGAGATGGCGGTGTAGATATTTCCATGTTTATACAGATAGGGTTGGAGATATTTCCTTGTTTATAGAGATCGTGTTGTAGATGTTTCTATGTTTATACAGAGAGCCGTGTAGATATTTCCATGTTTATACAGGTAGCGGTGTTCATATTTCCATGTTTATACAGATCGTGGTGTTCATATTTCCATTTTCCTCAGATGGCAGTTTAGATATTTCCATGTTTATACAGATAGCGGTGTAGATATTTCCATGTTCATTCAGAAGGCGTTGTAGATATTTCCATGTTTACAAAGATGGCGTTGTTGATATTTCTATGTTTATAGAGATAGCGGTGTAAATATTTCCATGTGTATAGAGATGGTGGTGTAGGTATTTCCATGTTGATAATGACAGTGGTATAGATATTTCCATGTTTATTCAGATAGTGGTGTAGGTATTTCCATGTTTATACAGATGTCGGTGTAGATAGTTCCATGTTTATGGAGATGGCTATGAAGATATTTCCAAGTTTATACACATAGCGGTGTAGACATTTCCATGTGTATAGAGATAGTGGTGTAGATATTTTCATATTTATACAGATAGCGGAGTAGATATTTCCATGTTTATACAGATAGTGGTGTAGATATTTCCATGTTTATACAGATAGCTGTGTAGATATATCCATGTTTATACAGATTGTGGTGTGGATATTTCCATGTTTATACAGATAGCTGTGTAGATATTTCCATGTTTATACAGAGAGTGGTGTAGATATTTCCATGTTTACAGAGATAGCCTTGTAGTTATTTCCATGTTTACAAAGATAGAGTTGTAGATATTTCCATGTTTATACAGATAGCGGTGTGGCTATTACATGTTTATACAGATGGCAGTGTAGATATATCCACGTTTATACAGATAGTGGAGTATATATTTCCATGGTTATAAAGATAGCGGTGAAGATACTTCCAAGTTTATTGAGATAGCGGTGGAGATACTTCCATGTTCATAGAGATAGCGATGGAGATATTTACATGTTTGTACAGATAACGATGTAGATATTTCCATGTCTATGCAGATAGCGGTGTAGATATTTCCGTGTTTATGCAGATAGCGGTGTTGATATTTCCATGTTTATAGAGATAGCCATGTAGATATTTCCATGTTTATACAGATAGCGGTGTAGACATTCCTATGTTTATAGTGATAGCGGTGTGGATATTTCCATATTTATACAGATAACGGTGTAGGTATTTCCATGTTTATATGGGTAGCGTTGTAGCTATTTCCATGTTTATACAGATAGTGGTGTAGTTATTTCCATGTTTATTCAGATGACTGTGTACATATTTCCAAGTTTACACAGATGGCGGTGTAGATATTTTCATGTTTACAGAGATAGCGGTGTAGAAATATCCATGTTTATACAGATAGCTGTGTAGATATTTCCATGTTTATAGAGGTAGCAGTGTAGATATTTCCATATTTATACAGATAGCCGTGTAGATATTTCCATGTTTATTCAGTTGACGGTGTAGATATTTCCATATTTATAAACATAGCGGTGTGGCTATTTCCATGTTTATACAGATGGCAGTGTAGATATTTCCATGTTTACACAGATAGCGGTGTAGATATTTCCATGTGTATAAAGATAGCAGTGTAGATACTTCCGTGTTCATACAGATAGAGGTGCAGTTATTTCCATGTCTATACAAAGAGCGGTGTAAATATTTCCATGTTTATACAGATAGCGGTGGAGATATTTCCATGTGTATACAGATGGCGGTGTAGATATTTCCATGTTTCTACAGATGACTGTGTAGGTATTTCCATATTTTTACAGATGGCGGTGTAGATATTTCCATGTTTATACAGATAGCGGTTTAGCTATTTCCATGTTTATTCAGTTAGTGATGTAGATAATTCCATGTTTATAGAGATGGATGTGTGGATATTTCCATGATTATACAAATCCCAGTGTAGATATTTCCGTGTTTATACAGATAGTGGTGTGGATATTTCCTTGTTTATACAGATGACTGTGAAGTTATTTCCATGTTTATACAGATGGCGGTGTAGTTATTTCCATATTTATAGAAATAGCCATGTAGATATTTCCATGTTTATACAGATAGCGGTATAGACATTTCCATGTTTATAGAGATAACAGTGTTGATATTTCCATATTTATACTGATAGCGGTGTAGATATTTCCATGTTTATACAGATAGCGGTGTAGATGTTTCCATGTTTGTAGAGATTGCGGTGTAGATATATCCATGTTTATACAGATCGTGGTGTAGATATTTCCATGTTTATACAGACAGCGGTGTAGATATTTCCATGTTTATATAGATAGCGGAGAAGATATTTCCATATTTACAGAGATAGATGTGTAGATATTTCCATATTTCCACAGATTGTGTTGTAGATATTTGCACGTTTATTCAGATAGCAGTGTAGATATTTCCATGTTTATACAGATAACGGTGTAGATATTTCCATGTTTATACAGATGACTGTGTATATATTTCCATGTGTATACAGATGGCAGTGTAGATATTTCCATGTTTATGCAGATAACGGTGTGGCTATTTACATGTTTATAGAGGTAGCATTGTAGATATTTCCATGTTTATAGAGATGGCTGTGTAGATATTTCCATGTTTATAGAGATGGCTTTGTAGATATTTCCACGTTTATACAGATATCAGTGTGCATATTTCCACGTTTATACAGATAGTGGTGTAGATGTTTCCATGTTTATACAGATGACTGTGTAGCTATTTCCATGTATATACAGATGGAAGTGTAGATATTTCCATGTTTATAGAGATAGCGGTGTAGTTATTTCCATGTTTATACAGATGGCAGTGTAGATATTTTCATGTTTATACAGAAAGCAGTGGAGACATTTCCATGTTTATAGAGATAGCGGTGTAGATATTTCCATATTTCTACAGATAGTGGTGTAGATATTTCCATGTTTATACAGATTGTGCTGTAGATATTTCCATGTTTATACAGAATTTGGTGTGGATATTTCCCTGTTTATACAGATAGTGGTGCAGATATTTCCATGTTTACAGAGATAGAGGTGTAGGTATTTCCATATTTGCACAGATTGCGGTGTAGATATTTCCATCCTCACACAGAATGCGGCGTACATATTTCCATGTTTACACAGAAAGCTGTGTAGATACTTAAATGTTTACACAGATAGTGTTGTAGGTATTTCCATGTTTATAGAGATTGCGGTGTAGATATTTCCATGTTTATAAAGATAGCGGTTTAGATATTTCCATGTTTATACAGATAGCGGTGGAGTTATTTCCATGTTTATACAGATGGCAGTGTAGATATTTCCATATTTATAGAAATAGCCATGTAGATATTTCCGTTTTTAAACAGATAGCGTTGTAGATATTTCCATGTTTATAGAGATAGCGGTGTAGATATTTCCATATTCATACAGATAACGGTGTAGATATTTCCATGTTTATACAGATAGCGGTGTAGATTTTTCCATGTTTATACAGATAGCGGTGTAGCTATTTCCTTGTTTACAGAGATAGAGTTGTAGATATTTCCATATTTGCACAGATTGCCGTGAAGATATTTCCACCTTCACACAGATAACGGTGTACATATTTGCATGTTTACACAGACAGCTGAGTAGATATTTCCATGTTTACACAGATAGTGTTGTACGTATTTCCATGTTTATACAGATAACGGTGTAGATATTTCCACATTTACAGAGATGGCGGTGTAGATACTTCCTTTCTTAAGTAGATGGCGGTGTAGATTTTTCCATGTTAATAGAGATGGCGGTGTATACATTTCCATGTTTATAGAGATATCGGTGTAGATATTTCCTTGTTTACAGAGATAGCAGTGTAGGTATTTCCATGTTTATAGAGATGACTGTGTAGATATTTCCATGTTTATACAGATGGCAGTGTAGATACTTCCATGTGTTTACAGATGGCAGTGTAGATATTTCCAGGTTTATGCAGATAGCGGTGTGGCTATTTCCATGTTTATAGAGGTAGCGTTGTAGATATTTCCATGTTTATAGAGATAGCTGTGTAGTTATTTCCATGTTTATACAGATGGCAGTGTAGACATTTCCACGTTTATACAGATAGTGGTGTAGATGTTTCCATGTTTATACAGATGACTGTGTAGCTATTTCCATGTATATAACGATGGCAGTGTAGATATTTCCATGTTTATAGAGATAGCGGTGTAGTTATTTCCGTGTTTATAAAGATGGCAGTGTAGATATTTTCATGTTTATACAGAAGGCGGTGTAGACATTTCCATGTTTATAGAGATAGCGGTGTAGATATTTCCAAATTTATACAGATAGCGGAGTAGATATTTCCATGTTTATATAGATAGTGGTGTAGATATTTCCATGTTTATACAGATTGTGGTGTAGATATTTCCATGTTTACAGAGATAGAGGTGTAGATATTTCCATATTTGCACAGATTGCGGTGTAGATATTTCCATGCTCACACAGATTGCGGTATACATATTTCCATGTTTACACAGCTGTGTAGATATTTCCTTGTTTACTCAGATAGTGTTGTAGGTATTTCCATGTTTATAGAGATTGCGGTGTAGTTATTTCCATGTTTATAAAGATAGCAGTGTAGGAATTTCCATGTTTGTACAGATAGCGGTGGAGATATTTCCATGTTTATACAGATAGCGCTGTAGATATTTGCAGGTTTATACAGATAGTGGTGTAGATATTTCCATGTTTATGCAGATAGCGGTGTAGATATTTCCATGTTTATACAGATAGCGGTGTAGATATTTCCATGTTTATACAGAGAGCGGTGGAGATATTTCCATGTTTATACAGAGAGCGGTGGAGATATTTCAATGTTTATAGAGATGGTGGTGAAGATATTTTCAAGTATATGCAGATAGCGGTGTAGATATTTCCATGTTTATAGATATAGTGTTGTAGATATTTCCATGTTTATACAGGTAGCGGTGTAGATATTTCCGTGTTTACAGAGATAGCGGTGTAGATACTTCCATATTTATAGAGATAGTGGTGTAGATATTTGTATGTTTATTCAGATGGCGGTGTTGATATTTTCATGTTTATACAGAGAGCGGTGTAGACATTTCCATGTTTATAGAGGTAGCGGTGTAGATATTTCCATATTTATAGAGATAACGGAGGAGATATTTCCATGTTTATAGAGATAGTGGTGTAGACATTTCCATGTTTATACGGATAGCGGAGTAGATATATCCATGTTTATACAAATTGTGGTGTAGATATTTCCATGTTTATACAGATAGCGGTGTCGATATTTCCATGCTTATACAGAGAGTGGTGTAGATATTTCCATGTTTACAGAGATAGAGGTGTAGATATTTCCATATTTGCACAGATTGTGGTTTAGATATTTCCATCTTCACAGAGATTGCGGTGTACATATTTCCATGTTTACACAGACAGCGGTGTAGATATTTCCATGTTTACACAGATGGTGTTGTAGATATTTCCATGTTTATAGAGATTGCGGTGTAGATATTTCCATGTTTATACAGATAGCGGTGTAGATATTTCCATGTTTATACAGATAGCGGTATAGATATTTCCATGTTTATACAGAGAGTGGAGGAGATATTTCCATGTTTATACAGATAGCGGTGGAAATATTTCCATGTTTATAGAGATGGTGGTGTAGATATTTGCAAGTTTATGCAGCTATCGGTGTAGATATTTCCATGTTTATAGAGATAGCGGTGTAGATATGTCCATGTTTATACAGGCAGCGGTGTAGATATTTCCATGTTTACAGAGATATCGGTGTAGATATTTCCATATTTATAAAGAAAGCGGTTTAGATATTTGTATGTTTATTCAGATGGTGGTGTAGATATTTTCATGTTTGTACAGATAGCGGTGTGGTTATTGCCATGTTTACACAGATGGCAGTGTAGATATACCCATGTTTATACAGATAGTGGAGTAGATATTTCCATGTTTATAAAGATAGCGGTGAAGATTTTTCCACGTTAATAGAGATAGCGGTGGAGATATTTCCATGTTTATAGAGAGAGCGATGGAGATATTTCCATGTTTGTACACATAACGATGTAGATATTTCCATGTCTATGAAGACAGCGGTGTAGATATTTCCGTGTTTATAGCGATAGCCATGTAGATATTTCCAAGTTTATACAGATGGCGGTGTAGACATTTCCAAGTTTACAGGGATAGCATTGTGGATATTTCCATATTTATACAGATAGCGGTGCAGATATTTCCATGTTTATATGGGTAGCGGTGTACGTATTTCCATGTTTATACATATAGCGGTGTATTTATTTCCATGTTTGTACAGGTGACTTTGTACATATTTCCATGTTTATTACAGATGGCGGTGTAGATATTTCCAGGTTTATAGAGATAGCGGTTTAGATATATGCATGTTTATAGAGATAGCTGTGTAGATATTTCCATGTTTATAGAGGTAACGGTGTAGATATTTCCATATTTATACAGATAGCCGTGTAGATATTTCCATGTTTATTCAGATGGCGGTGTAGATATTTCCATATTTATACAGATAGCGGTGTGGCTATTTCCATGTTTATACAGACGGAAGTGTAGATATTTCCATGTTTATACAGATAGCGGTGTAGATATTTCCATGTTTATACAGATAGCAGTGAAGATATTTCAATGTTTATACAGATTTCGGTGTAGATATTTCCATGTCTATACAAATAGCGGTGTAGATATTTCCATGTTTATACAGATAGCGGTGTAGATATTTCCATGTTAATACAGATAGCGGTGGAGATATTTCCATGTGTATACAGATGGCGGTGTAGATATTTCCATGTTTCTACAGATGAGTGTGTAGATATTTCCATATTTTTACAGATGGCGTTGTAGATATTTCCAGGTTTATACAGATAGCGGTTTAGCTATTTCCATGTTTATTTAGATAGCGATGTAGATATTTCCATGTTTATAGAGGTGGCTGTGTAGATATTTCCATGTTTATACAGATGGCAATGTAGATATTTCCGTGTTTGTACAGATAATGGTGTGGATATTTCTATGTTTACACAGATGACTGTGTAGGTATTTCCATGTTTATACAGATGGCGGTGTAGATATTTCCATATTTATAGAAATAGCCATGGAGATATTTCCATGTTTATACAGATAGCGGTGTAGACATTTCCATGTTTATTGAGATAGCGGTGTAGATATTTCCATATTTATACAGATAGCGGTGTAGATATTTCCATGTTTATACAGATAGGGGTGTAGATGTTTCCATGTTTATACAGATAGCAGTGTGGATATATCCATGTTTATACAGATCGTGGTGTCGATATTTCCATGTATATACACATGGCTGTGTAGATATTTCCATGTTTATGTAGATAGCAGAGTAGATATTACCATATTTACAGAGATAGATGAGTTGATATTTCCATATTTCCACAGATTGCGGTGTAGGTATTTCCACCTTTTTACAGATAGCGGTGTAGATATTTCCATGTTTAAACAAATAACGGTGTAGATATTTCCATTTTTATAGAGATGACTGTGTAGATATTTCCATGTTTATAGAGATGGCGGTGTAGATATTTCCATGTTTATACAGATAGCGGTGGAGATATTTCCTTGTTTATAGAGATCATGTTGTAGCTGTTTCTATGTTTATACAGAGAGCCGTGTAGATATTTCCATGTTTATACAGGTAGCGGTGTTCCTATTTCCATGTTTATACAGATCGTGGTGTTGATATTTCCATTTTCCTCAGATGGCAGTTTAGATATTTCCATGTTTATACAGATGGCGGTGTAGATATTTCCATGTTTATACAGATAGCGGAGTATATATATCCATGTTTATACAGATTGTGGTGTAGATATTTCCATGTTTATACAGATAGGTGTGTAGATATTTCCATGTTTATACAGAGAGTGGTGTACATATTTCCATGTTTACAGAGATAGAGGTGTAGATATTTCCATATTTGCAAAGATTGCGGTGTAGATATTTCCATCTTCACACAGATTGCGGTGTACATATTTCCATGTTTAAACAGACAGCAGTGTACATATTTCCATGTTTACACAGATAGAATTGTAGATATTTCCATGTTTATACAGATTGCGGTGTAGATATTTACATGTTTATAAAGATAGCGGTGTAGATATTTCCATGTTTTTACAGATAGTGGTGTAGATATTTCCATGTTTATACAGACAGCGTTGTAGATATTTCCATGTTTATACAGAGAGTGGTGGACATATTTCCATGTTTATACAGATAGCGATGGAGATATTTCCATGTTTCTAGAGATGGTGGTGTAGATATTTCCAAGTTGATGCAGGTAGCGGTGTAGATATTTCCATGTTTGTAGAGATAGCGGTGTAGATATGTCCATGTTTATACAGGTAGCGGTGTAGATATTTCCATGTTTATACAGATGACTGTGTAGATATTTCCATGTGTATACAGATGGCTGTGTAGATATTTCCACGTGTGTACAGATGGCGGTGTAGATATTTCCATGTTTATACAGATGGCGGTGTAGATATTTCCATGTTTATACAGATAGCAGTGAATATATTTCCATGTTTATACAGATAGCGGTGTAGATATTTCCATGTTTATACAGATGGCGGTGTAGATACATCCATGTTTCTGAAGATGGCGGTGTAGTTATTTTCATTTTTATACAGATGGCGGTGTAGATATTTCCATGTATATAGAGATTGCAGTGTAGATATTTCCATGTTTATAGAGAAAGCGGTGTAGATATTTCCATGTTTATAGAGATAGCGGTGTAGATATTTCCATATTTATACAGATAGCAGTGTAGGTAATTCCATGTTTATACAGATTGCGGTGTAGATATTTCCATGTTTCTACAGATGGCGGTGTAGATATTTCCTTGTTTACACAGACAGCGGTGTTGATATTTCCATGTTTCTACAGGTAGCGGTGTAGATATTTCCATGTTTACAGAGATAGCGGTGTTGTTATTTCCATCTTTGCACAGATTGCCGTGTAGTTATTTCCATGTTTACGCAGATAGCTGTGTAGACATTTCCAAGTTTACACAGATAGCTGTGTAGATATTTCCATGTTTACACACATAGCGTTGTAGATATTTCCAAGTTTATACAGATTGTGGTGTAGATATTTCCATGTTTATAGAGATAGCGGTGTAGATATTTCCATGTTTATACAGATAGTGGTGGAGATATTTCCCTGTTTATACAGATAGCGATGTAGGTATTTCCATGTTTATACACATAGCTATGTAGATATTTCCATGTTTACAGAGATATCATTGTAGATATTTCCATGTTTATACAGATGGCGCATTCGATATTTCCATGTTTATAGAGATGGCAGTGTAGATATTTCCATGTTTATACAGATATCGGTGTAGATATTTCCATGTTTACAGAGATAGCGATGTTGTTATTTCCATCTTTGCACAGATTACGTTGTAGGGATTGCCAAATTTACACAGATAGCGGTGTAGATATTTCCAAGTTTACACAGATAGCTGTGTAGATATTTCCACGTTTACAGAGATAGCATTGTAGATATTTCCATGTTTATACAGATTGCCGTGTAGTTATTTCCATGTTGATACAAATAGCGGTGTAGAGATTTCCATGTTTATACAGGTAGCGGTGTAGAAATTCCCATGTTTATACAGATCGCTTTGTAGACATTTCCGTCCTTCTACAGATGTCAGTGTAGATATTTCGAAGTTTATACAGAAGGCAGTGTAGATATTTCCATGTTTATACAGATGGCGGTGTAGATACATCCATGTTTCTGAAGATGGCGGTGTAGGTATTTTCATGTTTATAGAGATGGCGGTGTAGATATTTCCATGTTTATGCAGATGTCTGTGTAGATATTTCCAGGTTTATGCAGATAGCGGTGTAGATATTTCCATGTTTATAGAGATGGCGTTGTAGGTATTTCCATGTTTATAGAGATAGCAGTGTAGATATTTCCATGATTATACAACTCGCAGTGCAGATATTTCCATCTTTATACAGATGGCAGTGAAGATTTTTCCATGTTTATACAGATAGTGGTGTAGATAGTTCCATGTTTATACAGATGGCGGTGTAGATACAGCCATGCTTCGGAAGATGGCAGTGCAGATATTTTCATGTTTATAGAGATGGCGGTGTAGATAATTCCATGTTTATAGAGATTGCGATGTAGATATTTCCATGTTTATAGAGAAAGCGGTGTTGGTATTTCCATGTTTATAGAGATAGCGGTGTAGATATTTCCATATTTCTACAGATGGCGGTGTAGATATTTCCATGTTTCTACATATGGCGGTGTAAATATTTCCTTGTTTATACGGATAGCGGTGTAGATATTTCCATGTTTATACAGATAGCGGTGTAGATATTTCCATGTTTTCAGAGATTGCGGTGTATATATTTCCCTCTTTGCACAGATTGCTGTGTAGATATTTCCAATTTTACACAGATACCTGTGTAGATATTTCCAAGTTTACACAGATAGCTGTGTAGATGTTTCCATGTTTACACAGATATCATTGTAGATATTTCCATGTTTATACAGATAGCGGTGTAGATATTTCCATGTTTATACTAATAGTGGTGGAGATATTTCCCTGTTTATATAGATAGCGATGTAGATATTTCCATATTTATACAGATAACGGTGTAGATATTTTCATGTTTATACAGATAGCGGTGTAGATGTTTCCATGTTTATACAGATAGCGGTGTAGCTATTTCCATGTTTACAGAGATAGTGTTGTAGATATTTCCATATTTGCACAGATTGCCGTGAAGATATTTCCACCTACACACAGATAACAGTGTACATATTTGCATGTTTACATAGACAGCTGAGTAGATATTTCCATGTTTACACAGATAGTGTTGTACATATTTCCATGTTTATACAGATAACGGTGTAGATATTTCGACGTTTATAGAGATGGTGGTGTAGATACTTCCTTTTTTATGTAGATGGCGGTGTAGATTTTTCCATGTTAATAGAGATGGCGGTGTATACATTTCCATGTTTATAGAGATATCGGTGTAGATATTTCCTTGTTTACAGAGATAGCGGTGTAGGTATTTCCATGTTTATAGAGATAGTGGAGTAGATATTTCCATGTTTATACAGATAGCGTTGTAGACATTTCCAAGTTTATACAGATAGCGGTGTTGGTATTTCCAACTTTATATATATAGCGGTGTAGATATTTCCATGTTTACACAGCTCGCGGTGTACATATTTACATCTTTATACAGGTGGCAGTGTAGATATTTCCATGTTTATACAGATGGCGGTGTACATAGTTCCATGTTTATGGAAATGGCAGTGTAGATATTTCCATCTTTATAGAGAGAGTGGTGCAGGTATCTCCATGTTTATAGAGATAACGGTGTAGATATTTCCATGATTATACAGATGGTTGTGTAGATATTTCCATGTGTATACAGATGGCAGTGTAGGTATTTCCATGTTTATACAGATGGCAGTGTAGACATTTCCAGGTTTATAAATATAGCGGTGTAGACATATCCATGTTTATAGAGATCGCGGTGTAGCTATTTCCATGTTCATAGAGATAGCGTTGTAGATCTGTATACGGTGAAGATATTTCCATATTTTTAGTGATAGCCATGTAGATATTTCCATGTATATACAGACAGTGGTGTTGACATTTCCATGTTTATAGAAATAGCGGTGTAGATATTTCCATATCTATACAGATAGCGGAGTAGACATTTCCATGTTTATACAGATAGCATTGTAGATATTTCCATGTTTACACATACAGCGGTGTAGATATATCCATGTTTATACAGACTGCGGTGTAGATATTTCCATGTTTATACAGATAGCGGTGTAGATATTTCCATGCTTATACAGATAGTGGTGTAGATATTTCCATGTTTACTGAGACAGAGGTGTAGATATTTCCATCTTCACACAGATTGCGGTGTACATATTTCCATGTTTACAGAGACAGCTGTGTATGTATTTCCATGTTTACACAGATAGTGTTGTAGTGTTTATGCAGATAGCGATGTAGATATTTCCATGTTTATACAGATTGCATTGTAGATATTTCCATGTTCATACAGATAGTGGGGTAGATATTTCTATGTTTATACAGATGATTGTGTAGGTATTTCCATGTTTATACAGATGGCGGGGTAGATATTTCCATATTTATAGAAATTGCCATGTAGATATTTCCATGTTTATACAGATAGCGGTGTGGACATTTCCATGTTCATAGAGATAGCGGTGTAGATATTTCCATATTTATAGAGATAGCGGTGTAGATATTTCCATGTTTATACAGATAGCGGTGTAGATGTTTCCATGTTTTTACAGATAGCGGTGTAGATATATCCATGTTTATACAGATCATGGTGTAGATATTTCCATGTTTATACAGACAGCGGTGTAGATATTTCCATGTTTATATAGATAGCGGAGTAGATATTTCCATATTTAAAGAGATAGATGTGTAGATATTTCCATATTTCCACAGATTGCGGTGTAGGTATTTCCACCTTTATACAGATAGCGGTGTAGATATTTCCATGTTTATTCAGATAACGGTGTAGATATTTCCATCTTTATACAGACGACTGTGTAGATATTTCCATGTTTATACAGATGGCTGTCTAGTTATTTCCACGTGTGTACAGATGGCGGTGTAGATATTTCCATGTTTATACAGATGGCGGTGTAGATATTTCCATGTTTATACAGATAGCAGTGAATATAATTCCATGTTTATACAAATAGCGGTGTAGATATTTCCATGTTTATACAGATGGCGGTGTAGATACATCCATGTTTCTGAAGATGGCGGTGTAGTTATTTTCATTTTTATACAGATGGCGGTGTAGATATTTCCATGTATATAGAGATTGCAGTGTAGATATTTCCATGTTTATAGAGAAAGCGGTGTAGTTATTTCCATGTTTATAGAGATAGCGGTGTAGATATTTCCATATTTATACAGATAGCGGTGTAGGTAATTCCATGTTTATGCAGACAGCGGTGTAGATATTTCCATGTTTCTACAGGTAGCGGTGTAGATATTTTCATGTTTACAGAGATAGCGGTGTTGTTATTTCCATCTTTGCACAGATTGCCGTGTAGATATTTCCATGTTTATGCAGATAGCTGTGTAGACATTTCCAATTTTACACACATAGCTGTGTAGATATTTCCATGTTTACACACATAACGTTGCAGATATTTCCAAGTTTATACAGATTGTGGTGTAGATATGTCCATGTTTATACAGATAGCGGTGTAGATATTTTCATGTTTATAGAGATAGCGGTGGAGATATTTCCATGTGTATAGAGACTGCGGTATAGATATTTCCATGTTTATACAGACAGCGGTGTATATATTTCCATGTTTACAGAGATAGCGGTGTAGATATTTCCATCTTTGCACAGATTGCTGTGTAGATATTTCCACTTTTACACAGATAGCTGGGTAGATATTTCCAAGTTTACACAGATAGCTGTGTAGATATTTCCATGTTTACAGAGATATCGTTGTAGATATTTCCACGTTTATACAGATAGCGGTGTAGATATTTCCATGTTTATACAGATAGCGGTGGAGATATTTCTCTGTTTATACAGATAGCGAGGTAGATATTTCCATGTTTATACACATAGCGGTGTAGATATTTCCATGTTTATAGAGATAGCAGTGTAGATATTTCCATGTTTATAAAGATGGCTGTATAGATATTTCCATGTGTGTACAGATGGCGTTGTAGATATTTCCATGTTTATACAGATGGCGCTTTAGATATTTCCATGTTTATAGAGATGGCAGTGTAGATATTTCCATGTTTATACAGATATCGGTGTAGATATTTCCATGTTTACAGAGATAGCGGTGTAGTTATTTCCATCTTTGCACAGATTGCGTTGTAGGGATTGCCAAATTTACACAGATAGCGGTGTAGATATTTCCAAGTTTACACAGATAGCTGTGTAGATATTTCCAAGTTTACAGAGATAGCATTGTAGATATTTCCATGTTTATACAGATTGCGGTGTAGTTATTTCCATGTTGATACAAATAGCGGTGTAGAGATTTCCATGTTTATACAGGTAGCGGTGTAGAAATTCCCATGTTTATGCAGATCGCTTTGTACACGTTTCCATCCTTCTACAGATGTCAGTGTAGATATTTCCAAGTTTATACAGAAGGCAGTGGAGATATTTCCATGTTTATACAGATGGCGGTGTAGATACATCCATGTTTCTGAAGATGGCGGTGTAGGTACATTCATGTTTATAGAGATGGCGGTGTAGATATTTCCATGTTTATGCAGATGTCTATGCAGATATTTCCAGGTTTATGCAGATAGCGGTGCAGATATTTCCATGTTTATAGAGATGGTGGACTAGTTATTTCTAAGTTTATAGAGATAGCGGTGTAAATATTTCCATGCTTATAGTGATGGTGGTGTAAGTATTTTCATGTTAAAAGAAATAACGGTGTAGATATTTCCATATTTCTACAGATAGCAGTGTAGATATTTCCATGTTTCTACATATGACGGTGTAGATATTTCCTTGTTTATAGGGATAGCGGTGTAGATATTTCCATGTTTATACAGATAGCGGTGTAGATATTTCCATGTTTTCAGAGACTGTGGTGTAGATATTTCCCTCTTTGCACAGATTGCCGTGTAGATATTTCCATTTTTACACAGATACCTGTGTAGATATTTCCAAGTTTACACAGATAGCTCTATAGATATTTCCATGTTTACACAGATATCATTGTAGATATTTCGATGTTTATATAGATAGCGGTGTAGATATTTCCATGTTTATACAGATAGCGGTGTAGATATTTCCATGTTTATACAGATAGCGGTGGAGATATTTCCCTGTTTATACAGATAGCGATGTAGATATTTCCATGTTTATACAGATAGCTGTGTAGATATTTCCATGTTTATACAGATGGCTGTGTAGACATTTCCATGTTTATAGAGATAGCGGTGTAGATATTTCCATGTTTATAGTGATAGCAGTGTAGATATTTCCATGTTTATACAGATGGCGGTGTAGATAGTTCCATGTTTATGGAGATGGTGGTGTAGATATTTTCATGTTTATATAGATGGCGGTGTAGATATTTCCATGTTTGTAGAGATTGTGGTGTTGATATTTCCATGTTTATAGAGATAGCGCTGTAGGTATTTCCTTGTTTATAGAGATAGTTGTGTAGATACATCCATGTTTATACAGATGGCTGTGTAGATATTTCCATGTGTATACAGATGACTCTGTATATATTTGTATGTTTACACAAATGGCGGTGTAGCTATTTCCATATTTATTCAGATAGCGGTGTAGATATTTCCATGTTTATACAGATAACGGTGTAGATATATCCATGTTTATACAGATAGCGATGTAGATATTTCCATGTTTATACAGATAGTGGCGTAGATATTTCCATGTTTACAGAGATAGCGGTGTAGACATTTCCATCTTTGCACAGATTGCGGTGAAGATATTTCCATCTTTACACAGATAGCGGTGTAGATATTTTCATATTTATACAGATCGTGGTGTAGATATTTCCATCTTTCCACAGATGGCAGTTTAGATATTTCCATGTTTATACAGATGACAGTGTAGATATTTCCATGTTTATACAGATAGCGGTGTAGATATTTCCATGTTCATGCAGATGGCGGTGTAGATATTTCCATGTTTATAGAGATGGCGGTGTAGATATTTCTATGTTTATAGAGATAGCGGTGTAGGTATTTCTATGTGTATAGAGATGGCGGTGTAGGTATTTCCCTGTTTATAGAGATAGTTGTGTAGACATTTCCATGTTTATACGGATGGCGGTGTAGGTATTTCCATGTTTATACAGATAGCGGTGTTGGCATTTCCATGTTTATACAACTAGCGTTGTAGATATTTCCATGTTTATACAGCTCGCGGTGTAGATATTTCCATCTTTATAGAGATGGCAGTGTAGATATTTCCATGTTTATACAGACGGCGGTGTAGATATTTTCATGTTTGCACAGATAGCGGTGAAGATATTTCCATGTTTATACAGATAGCGGTTTAGGTATTTCCATGTTTATGCAGATCGTGGTGTAGATATTTACATGTTTATACAGATAGTGGTGTAGATATTAACATGTTTATACAGACCGCGGTGTAGATATTTCCATGTTTACACACATAGCATGATAGATATTTCCATGTTTATACAGATTGCGGTGTAGATATGTCCATGATTATAGAGATAGCGGTGTGTATATTTTCATGTTTATACAGATAGCGGTGGAGATACTTCCATGTTTATAGAGACTGCTGTATAGATATTTCCATGTTTATACAGATGGCTGTGTAGATATTTCCATGTTTATAGAGATAGCGGTGTAGATATTTCCATGTTTATACAGATGGCTGTGTAGATATTTCCATGTGTGTACTGATGGCAGTGTATATATTTCCATGTTTATACAGATGGCCCTGTAGATATTTCCATGTTTATACAGATGGCAGTGTAGATATTTCCATGTTTATACAGATAGCGGTGTAGTTATTTCCATGTTTACAGAGATAGCGGTGTAGATATTTCCCTCTTTGCACAGATTGCGGTGTAATTATTGCCAAATTTACACAGACAGCGGTGTAGATATTTCCAAGTTTACACAGATAGCTGTGTAGATATTTCCATGTTTACAGAGATAGCATTGTAGATATTTCCATGTTTATACAGATTGCGGTGTAGTTATTTCCATGTTGATACAGATAGCGGTGTAGATATTTCCATGTTTATACAAGTAGCGGTGTATAAATTCCCATGTTTATACAGATCGATTTGTAGACATTTCCATCTTTCTACAGATGTCAGTGTAGGTATTTCCATGTTTATACAGATGTCTGTGTAGATAGTTCCATGTTTATGCAGATGGCGGTGTAGATATTTCCATGTTTATAGGGATGGCGGTGTAGTTATTTCTATGTTTATAGAGATAGTGTTGTAAATATTTCCATGCTTATAGAGATGGTGATGTAAGTATTTTCATGTTTATAGAGATAACGTTGTAGATATTTCCATGTTTATACAGATAACGATGTTGGTATTTCCATGTTTATACAGATAGCGGTGTAGATATTTCCATGTTTATACAGCTCGCAGTGTAGATATTTCCATCTTTATACAGATGGCAGTGTAGATATTTCCATGTTTATACAGATAGCGGTGTAGATATTTACAGGTCTATAGAGGTAGCGGTGTAGGTATTTCCATATTTATACAGATTGCGGTGTAGTTATTTCCATCTTTATACAGATGGCGGTGTAGATATTTCCATGTTTATACTGATGGCAGTGAAGATATTTCCATGTTTATACAGATAGTGGTGTAGATATTTCCATGTTTATACAGATGGCGGAGTAGATACATCCATGATTCTGAAGATGGCGGTGTAGACATTTTCATGTTTATAGAGATGGCGGTGTAGATATTTTCATGTATATAGAGATTGCAGTGTAGATATTTCCATGTATATAGAGAAATCAGTGTAGGTATTTCCATGTTCATAGAGATAGCGGTGTGGATATTTCCATATTTATACAGATAGCGGTGTAGCTATTTCCATGTTTATACAGATGGCGGTGTAGATATTTCCTTGTTTATACAGATATCGGTGTAGATATTTCCAGGTTTATACAGTGAGCAGTGTAGATATTTTCAAGTTTTACAGATAGTGGTGTAGATATTTCCAACTTTATACAGATAGCGGTGCAGATATTTCCATGTTTACACAAATAGCCGTGTAGATATTTCTATGTTTACACAGATAGAGTTGCAGATATTTCCATGTTTATAAAGATAGCGGTGCAGACATTTCCATGTTTATACAGATAGCGGTGTGGCTATTTCCATGTTTATACAGATAGCGGTGTGGGTATTTCCATGTTTATACAGATAGCGGTATAGATATTTCCATGTTTATAGAGATGACTGTCTAGATATTTCCATGTTTATACAGCTTTCCGTGTAGATATTTCCATGTTTATACAGATGGTGGTGTAGATATTTCCATGTTTATACAGATTACTGTGAAGTTATTTCCATGTTTATACATATGTCAGTGTAGATATTTTCATGTTTATAGAGATAACGATGTAGATATTTCCATGTTTATACAGATAGCGGTGTAGACATTTCCATGTTTAGAGAGACAGCGTTGTAGATATTTCCATATTTATACAGATAGCTGTGTAGATCTTTCCAGGTTTATACAGATAGCGGTGTAGATATTTCCATGTTTATACAGATAGCGGTGTAGATATTTCCATGTTTATAAAGATGGCGTTGTAGGTATTTCCATGTTTATAGAGATAGCGGTGTAGATATTTCCATGATTATACAACTCGCAGTGCAGATATTTCCATCTTTATACAGATGGCAGAGAAGGTTTTTCCACGTTTATACAGATAGTGGTGTAGATATTTCCATGTTTCTACAGATGGCGGTGTAGATACAGCCATGTTTCTGAAGATGGCGGTGTAGATATTTTCATTTTTATAGAGATGGCGGTGTAGATAATTCCATGTTTATAGAGATTGCGATGTAGATGTTTCCATGTTTATAGAGAAAGCGGTGTTGGTATTTCCATGTTTATAGAGATAGCGGTGTAGATATTTCTATATTTCTACAGATTGCGGTGTAGGTATTTCCATGTTTATACAGATGGCGGTGTAGATATTTCCATGTTTCTACAGATGGTGGTGTAGATATTTCCTTGTTTATACAGAGAGCGGTGTAGGTATTTCCATGTTTATGCAGATCGTGGTGTAGATATTTACATGTTTATACAGTTAGTGGTGTAGATATTAACATGTTTATACAGACCGCGGTTTAGATATTTCCATGTTTACACACATAGCATGATAGATATTTCCATGTTTTTATAGATTGCGGTGTAGATATGTCCATGAATATACAGATAGCGGTGTATATATTTTCATGTTTATACAGATAGCGGTGGAGATACTTACATGTTTATAGAGACTGCGGTATAGATATTTCCATGTTTATACAGATGGCTATGTAGATATTTCCATGTTTATAGAGATAGCGGTGTAGATATTTCCATGTTTATACAGATGGCTGTGTAGATATTTCCATGTGTGTACTGATGGCAGTGTAGATATTTCCATGTTTATACAGATGGCCCTGTAGATATTTCCATGTTTATACAGATGGCAGTGTAGATATTTCCATGTTTATACAGATAGCGGTGTAGTTATTTCCATGTTTACAGAGATAGCGGCATAGATATTTCCATGTTTACAGAGATAGCGGCGTAATTATTTCCATCTTTGCACAGATTGCGGTGTAATTATTGCCAACTTTACACAGATAGCGGTGTAGATATTTCCAAGTTTACACAGATAGCTGTGTAGATATTTCCATGTTTACAGAGATAGCATTGTAGATATTTCCATGTTTATACAGATAGCGGTATGGGTATTTCCATGTTTATACAGATAGCGGTATAGATATTTCCATGTTTATAGAGATGACTGTCTAGATATTTCCATGTTTATACAGCTTTCCGTGTAGATATTTCCATGTTTATACAGATAGCGGTGTAGATATTTCCATGTTTCTACAGATGGCGGTGTAGATATTTCCTTGTTTATACAGATAGCGGTGTAGATATTTCCATGTTTATACAGATGGCCGTGTAGGTATTTCCTTCTTTATACAGATAGCGGTGTAGATCTTTCCATGTTTATAAAGATAGCGGTGTAGATATTTCAATGTATTCAGAGATAGCGGTGTAGATGTTTCCCTGTTTGCACAGATTGCCGTGTAGATATTTCCATTTTTACACAGATACCTGTGTAGATATTTCCAAGTTTACGCAGATAGCTGTGTAGATATTTCCATGTTTACACAGATAGCGTTGTAGATATTTCCATGTTTATACAGATAGCGTTGTAGATATTTCCATGTTTATACAGATAGTGGTGTAGATATTTCCATGTTTATACAGATAGCGGTGGAGATATTTCCCTGTTTATACAGATAGCGGTGTATATATTTCCATGTTTATACAGATAGCGGTGGAGATATTTCCATGTTTATAGAGATAGCAGTGTAGATATTTCCATGTTTATACAGATGGCTGTGTAGATATTTCCATCTTTATAGAGATAGCGGTGTAGATATTTCAATCTTTATACAGAGAGCGGTGTAGATATTTCCATGTTTATACAGATGGCGGTGTAGATAGTTCCATGTTTATGGAGATGGCGGTGTAGATATTTTCATGTTTATATAGATGGCGGTGTAGATATTTCCATGTTTGTAGAGATTGTGGTGTTGATATTTCCATGTTTATAGAGATAGCGCTGTAGGTATTTCCTTGTTTATAGAGATAGTTGTGTAGATACATCCATGTTTATACAGATACCTGTGTAGATATTTCCATGTTTATACAGATAGCGGTGTAGATATTTCCATGTTTTTACAGATGGCTGTGCCGATATTTCCATGTTTATACAGAGTTCTCTGTTGATATTTCCATGTTTATATAGATGACAGTGTAGATATTTCCACGTTTATACAGATGACTGTGTATATATTTCTATGTTAATACAGATGGCGGTGTAGATATTTCCATGTTTACAGAGATAGCGGTGTAGATATTTCCATGTTTATTGAGATAGCGGTGTAAATATTTCCACATTTGCACAGATAGTGGTGTTGATATTTCCATGTCTTTACAGATAGCGGTGTAGATATTTCCATCTTTATTCAGAGAGTGCTGTACATATTTCCATGTTTATACAGATCACTGTGAAGGTATTTCCATGTTTATACAGATCGCGGTGTAGATATTTCCACATTTATACAGATCGCGGTGTAGATATTTCCATGTTTATACACATAGCGGTGTAGATATTTCCATCTTTATACAGATAGCAGTGTAGATATTTCCATGTTTATAGAGATAGCGGTGTAGGTATTTCCATGTTTATAGACATAACGGTGTAGATATTTCCATGTTTATATAGATGGCGGAGTAGTTAGTTCCATGTTTCTGGAGATGGCAGTGTAGATATTTTCATGTTTATAGAAATGGCGGTGTAGATATTTCCATGTTTATAGAGATAGCAGTGAAGATATTTACATGTTTATACAGATGGCTGTGTAGATATTTCCATGTGTATACAGATGGCTGTGTAGGTATTTCCATGTGTATACAGATGGCATTGTAGATATTTCCATGTTTATACAGATGACTGTATAGGTATTTCCATGTTTTTACAGATGGCAGTGTAGATATTTACATGTTTATAGAGATAGCGGTGTAGATATTTCCATGTTTGTTCAGATGGCGTTGTTGGTATTTCCATCTATACACAGATGGCCGTGTAGATATTTCTATGTTTATACATATGGTGGCGTAGATATTTCCATGGATATGCAGTTGGCGTTGTAGTTATTTCCATGTTTATACAGGTAGCGGTGTAGATATTTCCATGTTTACACAGATGGTGGTGTAGATATTTCCGTGTTTATACACATGGCGGAGTAAATACTTCCATCTTTATGGAGATGGCAGTGTATATATTTTCATGTTTATAGAGATGGCGGTGTAGATATTTCCATATTTATAGAGATAGCGGCGTAGATATTTCCATCTTTCTACAGATGGCAGTGTAGATATTTCCATGTTTGTACAGATGGCGGTGTAGATATTTCCATATTTATACAGATGTCTGTGTAGATATTTCCACGTGTATACAGAAGGTATTGTAGCTATTTCCATGTTTATACCGATGGCGGTGTAGATATTTCCATGTTTATTCAGATGACTGTGCAGATATTTCCATGTTTTTACAGATGGCAGTGTAGATATTTCAATGTTTATAGAGATGGCGCTGTAGATATTTCCAAGTTTAAACAGATAACGGTGGAGGTATTTCCATGTTTATCAGACAGCAGTGGAGATATTTCCATTTTTATACACATAGCGGTGTATATATTTCCATGTTTATACAGATCATGGTGTAGATATTTCCATGTTTATACAGATACCGGTGTAGATATTTCCATGTTTATACATACCGCAGTGTAGATATTTCCATGTTTATAGAGATAGCAGTGTACATATTTCCATGTTTGTACAGATGGCGGTGTTGATGTTTCCATCTATACACAGATTGCCGTGAAGGTATTTCCATGTGTATACAGATGGCAATTTAGATATTTCTATGTTTATACAGATGGTGGTGTAGATATTTCCATGTTTACACAGATGACTGTAAAGGTATTTCCATGTTTATGCAGATGACTTTGTAGATTTTTCCATGTTTATAGAGATAGCGGTGTAGATATTTCCATATTTATACAGATAACGGTGTAGAAATTTCCATGTTTAAACAGATATCGGTGTAAATATTTCCATGTTTATACAGATCACGGTGTAGATATCTCCATGTTTATAGAGATAGCGGTGTATATATTTCCATGTTTATACAGATAGCGGTGTAGATATTTCCATGTTTATACAGACTGCGGTGTAGATATTTCCATGTTTATACAGATAGCGGTATAGATATTTCCATGTTTGTTCAGATAGCGCTGTTGATATTTCCATCTATACACAGATGACCGTGTGGATATTTCCATGTTTATACAGATGGCGGCGCAGATATTTCTATGGATATGTAGATGGCGGTGTAGATATTTCCATGTATATACAGATAGCGGTGTAGTTATTTCCATTTTTATATAGAGAGCGGTGTAGATATTTCCATGTATGTACACGTGGCTGTGTAGATATTTCCATGTTTATACAGATGGCGGTGTACATATTTCCACGTTAACACAGATAACTTTGTAAGTATTTCCATGTTTATACAGATGGCGGTGTAGGTATTTCGATGTTTATAGAGATAGCAGTGGAGATATTTCCATGTTTATACAAATAGCGATGTAGTTATTTCCATGTTTATATAGATAGCGGTGTAGATATTTCCATGTATATACACATGGCTGTGTAGATATTTCCATGTTTATACAGATGGCGGCATACATATTTCCATGTTTATACAGATAACTTTGTAAGTATTTCCATGTTTATACAGATGGCGGTGTAGATATTTCGATGTTTATAGAGATAGCAGTGGAGATATTTCCATGTTTATACAGATAGCGGTGTAGATATTTCCATGTTTATACAGATCACGGCGTAGATATTTCCATGTTTATACAGATGGCGCTGTAGATATTTCCATGTTTATATAGATAACGGTGGAGATATTTCCATGTTTATACAGACAGCAGTGGAGATATTTCCATGTTTATATACATAGCGGTGTACATATTTCCATGCTTATAGAGACAGCGGTGTAGGTATTTCCATGTTTACACAGATAGCGGTGCAGATATTTCAATGTTTATACAGATGCCTAGGCAGATATTTCCATATTTATACAGACGGCAGTGTAGATATTTCCATGTTTATACCGATAACTTTGTAAGTATTTCCATGTTTATACAGATGGCGGTGTAGATATTTCGATGTTTATAGAGATAGCAGGGGAGATATTTCCATGTTTATAGAGATAGCGGTGTAGATATTTCCACGTTTGTACTGATCGCGGTGTAGATATTTCCATGTTTATAGAGATGGCGGTGTAGATGTTTCCATGTTCATAGAGATAGCGGTGTTGATTTTTCCATGTTTATAGAGATAGAGGTGTGGATATTTCCATGTTTATACAGATAGGGGTGTAGATATTTCCATGTTTATAGAGATGGCGGTGTAGATATTTCCATGTTTATACTGATCACGGTGTAGATATTTCCATGTTTATACAGATCGCGGTGTTGATATTACCATGTTTATAGGGATAGCGGTGTAAATATTTCCACATTTATACAAATAGTGGTGTAGTTATTAGGATGTTTATACAGATAGTGGTGTAGATATTTCCAGGTATAACCAGATGTCTGTGTATATATTTCCATGTTTAAATAGATGGCGGTGTAGATAGTTCCTCGTTTATACAAATAGCGTTGTAGTTATTTCCATGTTTATACAGATCACGGTGTAGATATTTCCTTGTTTATACAAATAGCGGTGTAGATATTTCAATGTTTATAAAGATGGCGGTGTAGATATTTCCTTGTTTATACAAATAGCGGTGTAAATATTTCCATGTTTATACAGATCACGGTGTAGGTATTTCCTTGTTTATACAAATAGCGGTGTAGTTATTTCCAGGTTTATACAGATAGCGGTGTAGATATTTCCATGTTTATACAGATTGTGGTGTAGATATTTCCATGTTTATACAGAAAGCGGTGTCGATATTTCCATGCTTATACAGAGAGTGGTGTAGATATTTCCATGTTTACAGAGATAGAGGTGTAGATATTTCCATATTTGCACAGATTGCGGTGTAGATATTTCCATCTTCACAGAGATTGCGGTGTACATATTTCCATGTTTACACACACAGCTGTGTAGATATTCCCATGTTTACACAGATAGTTTTGTAGATATTTCCATGTTTATAGAGATTGCGGTGTAGATATTTCCATATTTATACAGATAGCGGTGTAGATATTTCTATATTTATACAGATCACGATGCAGATATTTCCATGTTTATAGAGATGGCGGTGTAGATATTTCCATGTTTATACAGATATCGGTGTAGATATTTCCATGTTTATTCAGATAGCGGTGTAGATATTACCATGTTTACACAGATAGCGGTGTAGATATTTACATCTTTGAACAGATTGCGGTGTGGATATTTCCATGTTTATTCAGATAGCGTTGTAGATATTTCCATGTTTACACAGATAGCTCTGTAGACATTTCCATGTTTACACAGATAGCATTATAGATATTTCCATGTTTATAGAGATAGTGGTTTAGGTATTTCCATGTTTATACAGATAGCTGTGTTGTTATTTCCATGTTTATACAGATAGCGGTGTAGATTGTTCCATGTTTATGGAGATGGCGGTGTAGATATTTTCATGTTTATAGAGATGGTGTTGTAGATATTTCCATGTTTATACAGATAGCGGTGGAGATATTTCCTGGTTTATAGAGATCGTGTTGTAGATGTTTCTATGTTTATACAGAGAGCCGTGTAGTTATTTCCATGTTTATACAGGTAGCGGTGTTCATATTTCCATGTTTATACAGATCGTGGTGTTGATATTTCCATTTTCCTCAGATGGCAATTTAGATAATTCCATCTTTATACAGATGGCAGTGTAGATATTTCCATGTTCATTCAGAAGGCGGTGTAGATATTTCCATGTTTACAGAGATGGCGGTGTTGATATTTCTATGTTTACAGAGATAGCGGTGTAAATATTTCCATGTGTATAGAGATGGTGGTGTAGGTATTTCCATGTTTATAATGACAGTGGTGTAGATATTTCCATGTTTATTCAGATAGTGGTGTAGGTATTTCCATGTTTATACAGATGTCAGTGTAGATAGTTCCATGTTTATGGAGACGGCCATGTAGATATTTCCATGTTTATACAGATAGCGGTGTAGACATTTCCATGTGTATAGACAAAGTGGTGTAGATATTTCCATATTTATACTGATAGCGGAGTAGATATTTCCATGTTTATACAGATAGTGGTGTAGATATTTCCATGTTTATACAGATAGCTGTGTAGATATATCCACGTTTATACAGATTGTGGTGTAGATATTTCCATGTTTATACAGATAGCGGTGTAGATATTTCCATGTTTATACAGAGAGTGGTGTAGATATTTCCATGTTTACAGAGATAGAGGAGTAGATATTTCCATATTAGCAAAGATTGTGGTGTAGATATTTCCATCTTCACATAGATTGCGGTCTACATAGTTCCATGTTTAAACAGACAGCTTTGTACATATTTCCATGTTTACACAGATATACTTGTAGATATTTCCATGTTTCTACAGATTGCGGTGTAGGTATTTACATGTTTATAAAGATAGCAGTGTAGATATTTCCATGTTTATACAGATAGCGGTGTAGATATTTCCATGTTTATACAGACAGTGTTGTAGATATTTCCATGTTTATACAGAGAGTGGTGGAGATATCTCCAGGTTTATACAGATAGCGGTGGAGATATTTCCATGTTTCTAGAGATGGTGGTGTAGATATTTCCAAGCTTATGCAGGTAGCGGTGTAGACATTTCCATGTTTATAGAGATAGCGGTGTAGATATGTCCATGTTTTTACAGGTAGCGGTGTAGATATTTCCATGTTTACAGAGCTAGCGGTGTAGATATTTCCATATTTATACAGATAGCTGTTTAGATATTTGTATGTCTATTCAGATGGTGGTGTAGATATTTCCATGTTTATACAGATAGCGGTGTGGCTATTACCATGTTTATACAGATGGCAGTGTAGAGATATCCATGTTTATACAGATAGTGGAGTAGATATTTCCATGGTTATAAAGATAGCGGTGAAGATATTTCCAAGTTTATAGAGAAAGCGGTGGAGATATTTCCATGTTCATAGAGATAGCGATGGAGATATTTCCATGTTTGTACAGATAACGATGTACAAAATTCCATGTCTATGGAGATAGCAATGTAGATAATTCCGTGTTTATGCAGATACCGGTGGTGATATTTCCATGTTTATAGAGATAGCCATGTAGATATTTCCATGTTTATACAGATAGCGGTGTAGACATTTCCATGTTTACAGGGATAGCGGTGTGGATATTTCCATATTTATACAGATAGCGGTGTAGATATTTCCATGTTTCTACAGATTGCGGTGTAGATATTTCCATGTCTATACAAATAGCGGTGTAGATATTTCCATGTTTATACAGATGGCGGTGTAGATATTTCCATGTTTATAGACATAGCGGTGTAGATATATCCATGTTTATACAGATAGCTGTGTAGATATTTCCATGTTTATAGAGGTAGCGGTGTAGATATTTCCAAATTTATACAGATAGCCGTGTAGATGTTTCCATGTTTATTCAGATGTCGTTGTAGATATTTCCATATTTATACAGATAGCGGTGTGGCTATTTCCATGTTTATTCAGATGACTGTGTAGATATTTCCATGTTTTTACAGACGGCAGTGTAGATATTTCAATGTTTATAGAGATGGCGTTGTAGATATTTCCATGTTTATACAGATAACGGTGGAGATATTTCCATGTTTATACAGACAGCAGTGGAGATATTTCCATGTTTATACACATAGCGGTGTATATATTTCCATGTTTATAGAGACAGCGGTGTAGGCATTTCCATGTTTATACACATGGCTTTGTAGATATTTCCATGTTTATAGAGATAGCGGTTCAGATATTTCCATGTTTATACAGATAGCGGTGTGTATATTTAAATGTTTACAGATCGTGGTGTAGATATTTCCATGTTTATACACATACCAGTGTAGATATTTGCATGTTTATACAGACTGCAGTGTAGGTATTTCTACGTTTATACAGATAGCGGTGTAGATATTTCCATGTTTGTACAGATGGCGGTGTTGTTATTTCCATCTGTACACAGATTGCCGTGTAGATATTTCCATCTTTATAAAGATGGCGTTGTAGATATTTCCATGGATATGCAGATGGCGGTGTGGATATTTCCATGTTTATACAGATAGCGGTGTAGTTACTTCCACGTTTATATAGATTGCGGTGTAGATATTTCCATGTATGTACACATGGCTGTGTAGATATTTCCATGTTTATACAGATGGCGGTGTAGATATTTCCATGTTTATACAGTTAACTTTGTAAGTATTTCCATGTTTATACAGATGGCGGTGTAGATATTTCGATGTTTATAGAGATAGCAGTGGAGATATTTCCATGTTTATACAGATAGCGGTGTAGATATTTTCATGTTTATACTGATCGTGGTGTAGACATTTCCATGTTTATAGAGATGGCGGTGTAGATATTTCCATGTTCATAGAGATAGCGGTGTTGATTTTTCCATGTTTATAGAGATAGCAGTGTGGATATTTCCATGTTTATACTGATAGGGGTGTAGATATTTCCCTGTTTATAGAGATGGCGGTGCAGATATTTCCATGTTCATACAGATCACGGTGTAGATATTTCCTTGTTTATACAAATAGCGGTGTAGTTATTTCCATGTTTATACAGATAGTGGTGTAGATAATTCCATGTATATACAGATGGCTGTGTAGATATTTCCATGTTTATTCAGATGGCTGTGTAGATATTTCCATGTTTACACAGATGACTTTGTAGGTATTTCCATGTTTATACAGATGGCGGTGTAGATATTTCGATGTTTATAGAGATAACTGTATAGATATTTCCATGTTTATACAGATAGCGGTGTAGATATTTCCATGTTTATACAGATCGCGGTGTAGATATTTCCATGTTTATACAGATCGCGGTGTAGATATTTCCACGTTTATACAGATAGCGGTGTAGATATTTCCATGTTTTTACAGATATCGGTGTAGATATTTCCATGTTTACACAGATTGCGGTGTAGATATTTCCATCTTTCTACAGATGTCATTGTAGATATTTCCATGTTTATACAGATGACTGTATAGGTATTTCCATGTTTTTACAGATGGCGGTGCAGATATTTCCATGTCTATAGAGATAGCGGTGTAGATATTTCCATGTTTGTACAGATGGCGGTGTTGATGTTTCCATCTATACACAGATGGCTGTGTAGATATTTCCATGTTTATTCAGATGGCAGCGTAGATATTTCCAAGGACATGCAGATGGCGGTGTAGTTATTTCCATGTTTATACAGATAGCGGTGCAGGTATTTCCATGTTTACACAGATGGTGGTGTAGATATTTCCGTGTTTATACACATGGTGGAGTACATACTTCCATCTTTATGGAGATGGCAGTGTAGATATTTTCATGTTCATAGAGATGGCGGTGTAGATATTTCCATATTTATAGAGATAGCGGTGTAGATATTTCCATCTTTCTACAGATGGCAGTGTAGATATTTCCATGTTTATACAGATGGCCGTGTAGATATTTCCATATTTATACAGATGTCTGTGTAGATATTTCCATGTGTATACAGATGGTATTGTAGCTATTTCCATGTTTATACAGATGGTGGTGTAGATATTACCATGTTTATTCAGATGAATGTGTAGATATTTCCATGTTTTTACAGATGGCAGTGTAGATATTTCAATGTTTATATAGATGGCGCTGTTGATATTTCCATGTTTATACAGATAACGGTGGACATATTTCCATGTTTATACAGAGAACAGTGGAGATACTTCCATGTTTATACACATAGCGGTGTACATATTTCCATGTTTATAGAGACAGCGGTGTAGGTATTTCCATGTTTATACAGATAGCGGTGCAGATATTTAAATGTTTACACAGATGCCTATGCAGATATTTCCATATTTATACAGAGGGCTGTGTAGATATTTCTATATTTATACAGATGGCAGTGTAGATATTTAAATGTTCCTACACATGACTGTGAAGGTATTTCCATGTTTATACAGATGTCTTTGTAGTTATTTCCATGTTTATAGAGATAGCGGTGCAGATATTTCCATGTTTATACAGATAGCGTTGTATATATTTCCATGTTATACAGATCATGGTGTAGATATTTCCATGCTTATACAGATACCGGTGTAGATATTTCCATGTTTCTACAGACCGCAGTGTAGATATTTCCATGTTTATTGAGATAGAAGTGTAGATATTTCCATGTTTGTACAGATGGCGGTGTTGATGTTTCCATCTATACACTGATTGCCGTGTAGGTGTTTCCATGTGCATACAGATGGCATTGTAGATATTTCCATGTTTATACAGATGGTGGTGTAGATATTTCCATGTTTACACAGATGACTGTATAGGAATTTCCATGTTTATGCAGATGGCGGTGTAGATATTCCAAGTTTATAGAGATAGCGGTGTAGATATTTCCACATTTATACAGATAACGGTGTAGAAGTTTCCATGTTTATACAGATAGCGGTGTAAATATTTCCATGTTTATACAGATCACGGTGTAGATATTTCCATGTTTATACAGATAGTGGTGTAGATATTTCCATGTTTACAGAGATAGAGGTGTAGATAGTTCCATATTTGCACAGATTGCGGTGTACATATTTCCATCCTCACACAGATTGCGGTGTACATATTTCCATGTTTACACAGACAGCTGTGTAGATATTTCCAAGTTTACACAGATAGTGTTGAAGATATTTCCATGTTTATAGTTATTGCGGTGTAGATATTTCAATGTTTATAAAGATAGCGGTGTAGATATTTCCATGTATATAGAGATAGTGGTGGAGATATTTCCATGTATATACAGATAGCGCTGTTGATATTTCCATGTTTATACAGATAGCGGTGTAGATATGTCCATGTTTATACAGATAGCGGTGTAGATATTTCCATGTTTATACAGATAGCGATGTAGATATTTCCCTGTTTATACAGAGATTGGTGGAGATATGTCCATGTTTATACAGATGGCGGTGGAGATATTTCCCTGTTTATAGAGATGGAGGTGTATATATTTCCAAGTTTATGCAGATAGTGGTGTAGATATTTCCATGTTTATAGAGATTGCGGTGTAGATATTTCCATGTTTATACAGATAGCGGTGGAGATATTTCCATGTTTATAGAGATAGCGATGTAGATATTTCCATGTTTATAGAGATGGCTGTGTAGATATTTCCATGTTTATACAGATGGCAGTGTAGATATTTCCATATTTATAGAAATAGCCATGTAGATATTTCCATTTTTAAACAGATAGCGGTGTAGACATTTCCATGTTTATAGGGATAGTGGTGTGGATATTTCCATATTTTTACAGATAGCGGTGTAGATATTTCCATGTTTATACGGATAGCAGTGTAGATATTTCCATGTATCTACAGATTGCGGTGTTGATATTTCCATGACTATACAAATAGCGGTGTAGATATTTCCATGTTTATACAGATAGCGGTGCAGATATTTCCATGTTTATACAGATAGCGATGTAGATATTTCCATGTTTATAGAGATGGCTATGTAGATATTTCCATGTTTATACAGATGGCAGTGTAGATATTTCCATATTTATAGAAATAGCCATGTAGATATTTCCTTTCTTAAACAGATAGCGGTGTAGACATTTCCATGTTTATAGGGATAGCGGTGTGGATATTTCCATATTTATACAGATAACGGTGTAGAAATTTCCATGTTTATACGGATAGCGGAGTAGATATTTCCATGTTTATACAGATAGCGGTGTAGATATTTCCATGTTTATACAGATAGTGGTGTAGATATTTCCATATGTATACAGATAGCAGTGTAGATATTTCCATGTTTCTACAGATTGCGGTGTAGATATTTCCATGTCTATACAAATAGCGGTGTAGATATTTCCATGTTTATACAGATAGCGGTGTAGATATTTCCATGTTTATACAGAAAGCGGTGGAGATATTCCCATGTGTAAACAGATGGCGGTGTAGATATATCCATGTTTCTACAGACGACTGTGTAGATATTTCCATATTTTTAGAGATGGCGGTGTAGGTATTTCCATGTTTATACAGATAGCGGTTTAGCTATTTCCATGTTTATACAGATAGCGATGTAGATATTTCCATGTTGATAGAGATGGCTGTGTAGATATTTCCATGTTTTTACATATAGCGGTGTAGATATTTCCATGTTTATACAGACCGCAGTGTAGATATTTCCATGTTTATTGAGATAGAAGTGTAGATATTTCCATGTTTGTACAGATGGCGGTGTTGATGTTTCCATCTATACACTGATTGCCGTGTAGGTGTTTCCATGTGCATACAGATGGCATTGTAGATATTTCCATGTTTATACAGATGGTGGTGTAGATATTTCCATGTTTACACAGATGACTGTATAGGTATTTCCATGTTTATGCAGATGGCGGTGTAGATATTCCAAGTTTATAGAGATAGCGGTGTAGATATTTCCATATTTATACAGATAACGGTGTAGAAGTTTCCATGTTTATACAGATAGCGGTGTAAATATTTCCATGTTCATACAGATCACGGTGTAGATATTTCCATGTTTATAGAGATAGCGGTGTGGATATTTCCATGTTTATACCGATAGCGGTGTTGATATTTCCATGTTTATACAGACCGCGGTGTAGATATTTCCATGTTTATACAGATAGCGGTGCAGATATTTCCATGTTTGTACAGATGGCGGTGTTGATATTTCCATCTATACACAGATGACCGTGTAGATATTTCCATGTTTATACAGATGGCGGTGTAGCTATTTCGATGTTTATAGAGATAGGAGTGGAAATATTTCCATGTTTATACAGATAGCGGTGTAGATATTTCCATGTTTATACTGACCGTGGTGTAGACATGTCCATGTTTATAGAGATGGCGGTGTAGATATTTCCATGTTCATAGAGATAGCGGTGTTGATTTTTCCATGTTTATAGAGATAGCAGTGTGGATATTTCCATGTTTATACAGATAGGGGTGTAGATATTTCCCTGTTTATAGAGATGGTGGTGTAGATATTTCCATGTTTATACAGATCACGGTGTAGATATTTCCTTGTTTATACAAATAGCGGTGTAGTTATTTCCATGTTTATACAGATAGTGTGGTAGATATTTCCATGTATATACAGATGGCTGTATAGATATTTCCATGTTTATACAGATGGCTGTGTAGATATTTCCATGTTTATACAGATGACTTTATAGTTATTTCCATGTTTATAGAGATGGCGGTGTCGATATTTCCATGTTTATAGAGATAACTGTGTAGATATTTCCATGTTTACACAGATAGCGGTGTAGATATTTCCATGTTTATACGGATCACAGTGTAGATATTTCCATGTTCATGCAGATCGCGGTGTAGATATTTCCATGTTTATTCAGATAGCGGTATAGATATTTCCATGTTTTTACAGATATCGGTGTAGATATTTCCATGTTTACACAGATTGCGGTGTAGATATTTCCATCTTTCTACAGATGGCATTGTAGATATTTCCATGTTTATACAGATGACTGTATAGGTATTTCCATGTTTTTACAGATGGCGGTGCAGATATTTCCATGTCTATAGAGATAGCGGTGTAGATATTTCCATGTTTGTACAGATGGCGGTGTTGATATTTCCATCTATACACAGATGGCCGTGTAGATATTTCCATGTTTATTCAGATGGCGGCGTAGATATTTCCAAGGACATGCAGATGGCGGTGTAGTTATTTCCATGTTTATACAGATAGCGGTGTAGGTATTTCCATGTTTACACAGATGGTGGTGTAGATATTTCCGTGTTTATACACATGGCGGAGTAGATACTTCCATCTTTATGGAGATGGCAGTGTAGATATTTTCATGTTCATAGAGATGGCGGTGTAGATACTTCCATATTTATAGAGATAGCGGTGTAGATATTTCCATCTTTCTACAGATGGCAGTGTAGATATTTCCATGTTTATACAGATGGCCGTGTAGATATTTCCATATTTATACAGATGTCTGTGTAGATATTTCCATGTGTATACAGATGGTATTGTAGCTATTTCCATGTTTATACAGATGGCGGTGTAGATATTTCCATGTTTATTCAGATGAATGTGTAGATATTTCCATGTTTTTACAGATGGCAGTGTAGATATTTCAATGTTTATATAGATGGCGCTGTTGATATTTCCATGTTTATACAGATAACGGTGGAGATATTTCCATGTTTATACAGAGAGCAGTGGAGATATTTCCATGTTTATACACATAGCGGTGTACATATTTCCATGTTTATAGAGACAGCGGTGTAGGTATTTCCATGTTTATACAGATAGCGGTGCAGATATTTCCATGTTTACACAGATGCCTATGCAGATATTTCCATATTTATACAGAGGGCTGTGTAGATATTTCTATATTTATACAGATGGCAGTGTAGATATTTAAATGTTCCTACACATGACTGTGAAGGTATTTCCATGTTTATACAGATGTCTTTGTAGTTATATCCATGTTTATAGAGATAGCGGTGCAGATATTTCCATGTTTATACAGATAGCGGTGTATATATTTCCATGTTTATACAGATCATGGTGTAGATATTTCCATGCTTATACAGATACCGGTGTAGATATTTCCATGTTTCTACAGACCGCAGTGTAGATATTTCCATGTTTATAGAGATAGAAGTGTAGATATTTCCATGTTTGTACAGATGGCGGTGTTGATATTTCCATCTATACACTGACTGCCGTGTAGGTATTTCCATGTGCATACAGATGGCATTGTAGATATTTCCATGTTTATACAGATGGTGGTGTAGATATTTCCATGTTTACACAGATGACTGTATAGGTATTTCCATGTTTATACAGATGGCGGTGTAGATATTCCAAGTTTATAGAGATAGCGGTGTAGATATTTCCATATTTATACAGATAACGGTGTAGAAGTTTCCATGTTTATACAGTTAGCGGTGTAAATATTTCCATGTTTATACAGATCACGGTGTAGATATTTCCATGTTTATAGAGATAGCGGTGTAGATATTTCCATGTTTATACCGATAGCGGTGTTGATATTTCCATGTTTATACAGACCGCGGTGTAGATATTTCCATGTTTATACAGAAAGCGGTGCAGATATTTCCATGTTTGTACAGATGGCGGTGTTGATATTTCCATCTATACACAGATGACCGTGTAGATATTTCCATGTTTATGCAGATTGCGGTGTAGCTATTTCGATGTTTATAGAGATAGCAGTGGAAATATTTCCATGTTTATACAGATAGCGGTGTAGATATTTCCATGTTTATACTGACCGTGGTGTAGACATGTCCATGTTTATAGAGATGGCGGTGTAGATATTTCCATGTTCATAGAGATAGCGGTGTTGATTTTTCCATGTTTATAGAGATAGCAGTGTGGATATTTCCATGTTTATACAGATAGGGGTGTAGATATTTCCCTGTTTATAGAGATGGTGGTGTAGATATTTCCATGTTTATACAGATCACGGTGTAGATATTTCCTTGTTTATACAAATAGCGGTGTAGTTATTTCCATGTTTATACAGATAGTGTGGTAGATATTTCCATGTATATATAGATGGCTGTATAGATATTTCCATGTTTATACAGATGGCTGTGTAGATATTTCCATGTTTATACAGATGAGTTCCTAGTTATTTCCATGTTTATACAGATGGCGGTGTCGATATTTCCATGTTTATAGAGATAGCTGTGTAGATATTTCCATGTTTACACAGATAGCGGTGTAGATATTTCCATGTTTATACAGATCGCGGTGTAGATATTTCCATGTTTATGCAGATCGCGGTGTAGATATTTCCATGTTTATTCAGATAGCGGTGTAGATATTTCCATGTTTTTACAGATATCGGTGTAGATATTTCCATGTTTACACAGATTGCGGTGTAGATATTTCCATCTTTCTACAGATGGCATTGTAGATATTTCCATGTTTATACAGATGACTGTATAGGTATTTCCGTGTTTTTACAGATGGCGGTGCAGATATTTCCATGTCTATAGAGATAGCGGTGTAGATATTTCCATGTTTGTACAGATGGCGGTGTTGATATTTCCATCTATACACAGATGGCCGTGTAGATATTTCCATGTTTATTCAGATGGCGGCGTAGATATTTCCAAGGACATGCAGATGGCGGTGTAGTTATTTCCATGTTTATACAGATAGCGGTGTAGGTATTTCCATGTTTACACAGATGGTGGTGTAGATATTTCCATGTTTATACAGACAGCAGTGGAGATATTTCCATGTTTATACACATAGCGGTGTTCATATTTCCAAGTTTATAGAGACAGCGGTGTAGGTATTTCCATGTTTATACAGATAGCGGTGCAGATATTTCCATGTTTATACAGATGCCTATGCAGATATTTCCATATTTATACAGAGGGCTGTGTAGATATTTCCATGTTTATACAGATGGCAGTGTAGATATTTCCATGTTCCTACACATGACTGTGTAGGTATTTCCATGTTTATACAGATGGTGGTGTAGATATTTCCATGTTTATACAGATGACTGTATAGGTATTTCCATGTTTTTACAGATGGCATTGTAGATATTTCCATGTTTATAGAGATAGCAGTGTAGATATTTCCAGGTTTATACAGATGGCGTTGTAGATATTTCCATGTTTATAGAGATAGCGGTGTAGATATTTCCATATTTATACAGATAACGGTGTAGATATTTCCATGTTTATACAGATAGCGGTGTAAATATTTCCATGTTTATACAGATCACGGTGTAGATATTTCCATGTTTATACAGATATCGGTGTAGATATTTCCATGTTTATAGAGACCACGGTGTAGATATTTCCATGTATATACAGATAGCGGTGCAGATATTTCCATGTTTGTACAGATGGTGGTGTTGATATTTCCAACTATACGCAGATGAACGTGCAGATATTTCCATGTTTATACAGATGGTGACACAGATATTTCTATGGATATGTAGATGGCGGTGTAGATATTTCCATGTTTATACAGATAGCAGTGTAGTTATTTCCATGTTTATATAGATAGCAGTGTAGGTATTTCCATGTATGTACACATGGCTGTGTAGATATTTCCATGTTTATACAGATCGCGGTGTAGATATTTCCATGTTTATACAGATAACTTAGTATTTCCATGTTTAAACAGATGACGGTGTAGATATTTCGATGTTTATGGAGATAGCAGTGGAGATATTTCCATGTTTATACAAATAGCGATGTAGTTATTTCAATGTTTATATTGATAGCGGTGCAGATATTTCTATGTATATACACATGGCTGTGTAGATATTTCCATGTTTATACAGATGGCGGTGTAGATATTTCCATGTTTATACAGATAAATTGGTAAGTATTTCCATGTTTATACAGATGGCGGTGTAGATATTTCGATGTTTATAGAGATAGCAGTGGAGATATTTCCATGTTTATACAGATAGCGGCGTAGATATTTCCATGATTATACTGATCACTGTGTAGATATTTCCATGTTTATAGAGATGGCGGTGTAGATATTTCCATGTTCATAGAGATAGCGGTGTTGATTTTCCCATGTTTATAGAGATAGCTGTGTGGATATTTCCATGTTTATACAGATAGGGGTGTAGCTATTTCCATGTTTAGAGTGATGGCGGTGTAGATATTTCCATGTTTATACAGATCACGGTGTACATATTTCCATGTTTATATAGATCGCGGTGTAGATGTTTCCATGTTTATACAGATCATGGTGCAGATATTTCCATGTTTATACAGATCGCGGTGTTGATATTACCATGTTTATAGGGATGGCGGTGCAAATATTTGCAAATTTATACAGATAGCAGTGTAGTTATTAGCATGTTTATACAGATAGCGGTGTAGATATTTCCATGTATAAACAGATGTCTGTGTATATATTTCCATGTTTAAACAGATGGCGGTGTAGATATTTCCTTGTTTATACAAATAGCGGTGTAGTTATTTCCATGTTTATACAGATAGCAGTGTAGATATTTCCATGCATATACAGATGGCTGTGTAGATATTTCCATGTTTATACAGATGGCTGTGTAGATATTTCCATGTTTATACAGATGACTTTGTAGGTATTTCTATGTTTATACAGATAGCGGTGTAGATATTTCCATGTTTATACAGATCGTGGTGTAGATATTTCCATGTTTATACAGACAGCAGTGGAGATATTTCCATGTTTATACAGATAGCGGTGTGGATATTTCCATGTTTATACAGATAGCAGTGTAGATATTTCCGTGTTTGTACAGATGGTGGTGTTGATGTTTCCATCTATACACTGATTGCCGTGTAGGTATTTCCAAGTGTATACAGATGGCATTGTAGATATTTCCATGTTTATACAGATGGTGGTGTAGATATTTCCATGTTTACACAGATGACTGTATAGGTATTTCCATGTTTATACAGATGGCGGTGTAGATATTTCGAAGTTTAGAGACATAGCGGTGTAGATATTTCCATATTTATACAGACAACGGTGTAGAACTTTCCATGTTTATACAGATAGCGGTGTAAATATTTCCATGTTTATACAGATCATGGTGTAGATATTTCCATGTTTATAGAGATAGCGGTGTAGATATTTCCATGTTTATACCGATAGAGGTGTTGATATTTCCATGTTTATACAGACCGCGGTGTAGATATTTCCATGTTTATACAGATAGCGCTGCAGATATTTCCATGTATGTACAGATGGGGTGTTGATATTTCCATCTATACACAGATGACCGTGTAGATATTTCCATGTTTATACAGATAGCGGTGTAGTTCTTTCCATGTTTATATAGATAGCGGTGTAGATATTTCCATGTATGTACACATGGCTGTGTAGATATTTCCATGTTTATACAGATGGCGGTGTAGATATTTCCATGTTTATACAGATAACTTTGTAAATATTTCCATGTTTATACAGATGGCGGTGTAGATATTTCGATGTTTATAGAGATAGCAGTGGAGATATTTCCATGTTTATACAGATAGCGGTGTAGATATTTCCATGTTTATACTGATCGTGGTGTAGACATTTCCATGTTTATAGAGATGGCGGTGTAGATATTTCCATGTTCATAGAGATAGCGGTGTTGATTTTTCCATGTTTATAGAGATAGAGGTGTGGATATTTCCATGTTTATACAGATAGGGGTGTAGATATTTCCCTGTTTATAGAGATGGCGGTGTAGATATTTCCATGTTTATACAGATCACGGTGTAGATATTTCCTTGTTTATACAAATAGCGGTGTAGTTATTTCCATGTTTTTACAGATAGTGGTGTAGATATTTCCATGTATTTACAGATGGCTGTGTAGATATTTCCATGTTTATACAGATGGCGGTGTCGATATTTCCATGTTATAGAGATAACTGTGTAGATATTTCCATGTTTACACAGATAGCGGTGTAGATATTTCCATGTTTATACGGATCGCGGTGTAGATATTTCCATGTTCATGCAGATCGGGGTGTAGATATTTCCATGTTTATTCAGATAGCGGTATAGATATTTCCATGTTTTTACAGATATCGGTGTAGATATTTCCATGTTTACACAGATTGCGGTGTAGATATTTCCATCTTTCTACAGATGGCATTGTAGATATTTCCATGTTTATACAGATGACTGTATAGGTATTTCCATGTTTTTACAGATGGCGGTGCAGATATTTCCATGTCTATAGAGATAGCGGTGTAGATATTTCCATGTTTGTACAGATGGCGGTGTTGATATTTCCATCTATACACAGATGGCCGTGTAGAAATTTCCATGTTTATTCAGATGGCGGCGTAGATATTTCCAAGGACATGCAGATGGCGGTGTAGTTATTTCCATGTTTATACAGATAGCGGTGTAGGTATTTCCATGTTTACACAGATGGTGGTGTAGATATTTCCGTGTTTATACACATGGCGGAGTAGATACTTCCATCTTTATGGAGATGGCAGTGTAGATATTTTCATGTTCATAGAGATGGCGGTGTAGATACTTCCATATTTATAGAGATAGCGGTGTAGATATTTCCATCTTTCTACAGATGGCAGTGTAGATATTTCCATGTTTATACAGATGGCCGTGTAGATATTTCCATATTTATACAGATGTCTGTGTAGATATTTCCATGTGTATACAGATGGTATTGTAGCTATTTCCATGTTTATACAGATGGCGGTGTAGATATTTCCATGTTTATTCAGATGAATGTGTAGATATTTCCATGTTTTTACAGATGGCAGTGTACATATTTCAATGTTTATATAGATGGCGCTGTTGATATTTCCATGTTTATACAGATAACGGTGGAGATATTTCCATGTTTATACAGAGAGCAGTGGAGATATTTCCATGTTTATACACATAGCGGTGTACATATTTCCATGTTTATAGAGACAGCGGTGTAGGTATTTCCATGTTTACACAGATGCCTATGCAGATATTTCCATATTTATACAGAGGGCTGTTTAGATGTTTCTATATTTATACAGATGGCAGTGTAGATATTTAAGTGTTCCTACACATGACTGTGTAGGTATTTCCATGTTTATACAGATGTCTTTGTAGTTATTTCCATGTTTATAGAGATAGTGGTGCAGATATTTCCATGTTTACACAGATAGCGGTGTATATATTTCCATGTTTATACAGATCATGGTGTAGATATTTCCATGTTTATACAGATACCGGTGTAGATATTTCCATGTTTATACAGATGGCTGTGTAGATAATTCCATGTTTATACAGATGGCTGTGAACATATTTCCATGCTTATACAGATGACTTTGTAGGTGTTTCCATGTTTATACAGATGGCTGTGTAGATATTTCCATGTTTATAGAGATAACTGTGTAGATATTTCCATGTTTTTACAGATAGCAGTGTAGATATTTCCATGTTTATACAGATCGCGTTGTAGATATTTCCATGTTTATACAGATCACGGTGTAGATATTTCCATGTTTTTACAGATATCGGTGTAGATATTTCCATGTTTACACAGATTGCGGTGTAGATATTTCCATCTTTCTACAGATGTCATTTTAGATATTTCCATGTTTATACAGATGACTGTATAGGTATTTCCATGTTTTTACAGATGGCGGTGCAGATATTTCCATGTCTATAGAGATAGCAGTGTAGATATTTCCATGTTTATACAGACCGCGGTTTATATATTTCCATGTTTATACAGATAGCGGTGCAGATATTTCCATGTTTGTACAGATGGCAGTGTTTATATTTCCATCTATACACAGATGACCGTGTAGATATTTCCATGTTTATACAGATGGCGGCGTAGATATTTCCAAGGACATGCAGATGGCGGTGTAGTTATTTCCATGTTTATACAGATAGCGGTGTAGGTATTTCCATGTTTACACAGATGGTGGTGTAGATATTTCCGTGTTTATACACATGGCGGAGTAGATACTTCCATCTTTATGGAGATGGCAGTGTAGATATTTTCATGTTCATAGAGATGGCGGTGTAGATACTTCCATATTTATAGAGATAGCGGTGTAGATATTTCCATCTTTCTACAGATGGCAGTGTAGATATTTCCATGTTTATACAGATGGCCGTGTAGATATTTCCATATTTATACAGATGTCTGTGTAGATATTTCCATGTGTATACAGATGGTATTGTAGCTATTTCCATGTTTATACAGATGGCGGTGTAGATATTTCCATGTTTATTCAGATGAATGTGTAGATATTTCCATGTTTTTACAGATGGCAGTGTAGATATTTCAATGTTTATATAGATGGCGCTGTTGATATTTCCATGTTTATACAGATAACGGTGGAGATATTTCCATGTTTATACAGAGAGCAGTGGAGATATTTCCATGTTTATACAGAGGGCTGTGTAGATATTTCTATATTTATACAGATGGCAGTGTAGATATTTAAATGTTCCTACACATGACTGTGAAGGTATTTCCATGTTTATACAGATGTCTTTGTAGTTATATCCATGTTTATAGAGATAGCGGTGCAGATATTTCCATGTTTATACAGATAGCGGTGTATATATTTCCATGTTTATACAGATCATGGTGTAGATATTTCCATGCTTATACAGATACCGGTGTAGATATTTCCATGTTTCTACAGACCGCAGTGTAGATATTTCCATGTTTATAGAGATAGAAGTGTAGATATTTCCATGTTTGTACAGATGGCGGTGTTGATGTTTCCATCTATACACTGATTGCCGTGTAGATATTTCCATGTGCATACAGATGGCATTGTAGATATTTCCATTTTTATACAGATGGTGGTGTAGATATTTCCATGTTTACACAGATGACTGTATAGGTATTTCCATGTTTATACAGATGGCGGTGTAGATATTCCAAGTTTATAGAGATAGCGGTGTAGATATTTCCATATTTATACAGATAACGGTGTAGAAGTTTCCATGTTTATACAGTTAGCGGTGTAAATATTTCCATGTTTATACAGATCACGGTGTAGATATTTCCATGTTTATAGAGATAGCGGTGTAGATATTTCCATGTTTATACCGATAGCGGTGTTGCTATTTCCATGTTTATACAGACCGCGGTGTAGATATTTCCATGTTTATACAGATAGCGGTGCAGATATTTCCATGTTTGTACAGATGGCGGTGTTGATATTTCCATCTATACACAGATGACCGTGTAGATATTTCCATGTTTATACAGATGGCGGTGTAGCTATTTCGATGTTTATAGAGATAGCAGTGGAAATATTTCCATGTTTATACAGATAGCGGTGTAGATATTTCCATGTTTATACTGACCGTGGTGTAGACATGTCCATGTTTATAGAGATGGCGGTGTAGATATTTCCATGTTCATAGAGATAGCGGTGTTGATTTTTCCATGTTTATAGAGATAGCAGTGTGGATATTTCCATGTTTATACAGATAGGGGTGTAGATATTTCCCTGTTTATAGAGATGGTGGTGTAGATATTTCCATGTTTATACAGATCATGGTGTAGATATTTCCTTGTTTATACAAATAGCGGTGTAGTTATTTCCATGTTTATACAGAGAGTGTGGTAGATATTTCCATGTATATACAGATGGCTGTATAGATATTTCCATGTTTATACAGATGGCTGTGTAGATATTTCCATGTTTATACAGATGACTTCCTAGTTATTTCCATGTTTATACAGATGGCGGTGTCGATATTTCCATGTTTATAGAGATAGCTGTGTAGATATTTCCATGTTTACACAGATAGCGGTGTAGATATTTCCATGTTTATACAGATCGCGGTGTAGATATTTCCATGTTTATGCAGATCGCGGTGTAGATATTTCCATGTTTATTCAGATAGCGGTGTAGATATTTCCATGTTTTTACAGATATCGGTGTAGATATTTCCATGTTTACACAGATTGCGGTGTAGATATTTCCATCTTTCTACAGATGGCATTGTAGATATTTCCATGTTTATACAGATGACTGTATAGGTATTTCCATGTTTTTACAGATGGCGGTGCAGATATTTCCATGTCTATAGAGATAGCGGTGTAGATATTTCCATGTTTGTACAGATGGCGGTGTTGATATTTCCATCTATACACAGATGGCCGTGTAGATATTTCCATGTTTATTCAGATGGTGGCGTAGATATTTCCAAGGACATGCAGATGGCGGTGTAGTTATTTCCATGTTTATACAGATAGCGGTGTAGGTATTTCCATGTTTACACAGATGGTGGTGTAGATATTTCCGTGTTTATACACATGGCGGAGTAGATACTTCCATCTTTATGGAGATGGCAGTGTAGATATTTTCATGTTCATAGAGATGGCGGTGTAGATACTTCCATATTTATAGAGATAGCGGTGTAGATATTTCCATCTTTCTACAGATGGCAGTGTAGATATTTCCATGTTTATACAGATGGCCGTGTAGATATTTCCATATTTATACAGATGTCTGTGTAGATATTTCCATGTGTATACAGATGGTATTGTAGCTATTTCCATTTTTATACAGATGGTGGTGTAGATATTTCCAAGGACATGCAGATGGCAGTGTAGTTATTTCCATGTTTATAAAGATAGCGGTGTAGGTATTTCCATGTTTACACAGATGGTGGTGTAGATATTTCCGTGTTTATACACATGGCGGAGTAGATATTTCCATCTTTATGAAGAGGGCAGTGTAGATATTTTCATGTTCATAGAGATGGCGGTGCAGATATTTCCATATTTATAGAGATAGCGGTGTAGATATTTCCATCTTTCTACAGATGGCAGTGTAGATATTTCCATGTTTATACAGATGGCCGTGTAGATATTTCCATATTTATACAGATGTCTGTGTAGATATTTCCATGTGTATACAGATGGTATTGTAGCTATTTCCATGTTTATACAGATGGCGGTGTAGATATTTCCATGTTTATTCAGATGAATGTGTAGATATTTCCATGTTTTTACAAATGGCAGTGTAGATATTTCAATGTTTATATAGATGGCGCTGTTGATATTTCCATGTTTATACAGATAACGGTGGAGATATTTCCATGTTTATACAGAGAGCAGTGGAGATATTTCCATGTTTATACACATAGCGGTGTACATATTTCCATGTTTATAGAGACAGCGGTGTAGGTATTTCCATGTTTACACAGATGCCTATGCAGATATTTCCATATTTATACAGAGGGCTGTTTAGATGTTTCTATATTTATATAGATGGCAGTGTAGATATTTAAGTGTTCCTACACATGACTGTGTAGGTATTTCCATGTCTATACAGATGTCTTTGTAGTTATTTCCATGTTTATAGAGATAGCGGTGCAGATATTTCCATGTTTACACAAATAGCGGTGTATATATTTCCATGTTTATACAGATCATGGTGTAGATATTTCCATGTTTATAGAGATACCGGTGTAGATATTTCCATGTTTATACAGATGGCTGTGTAGATAATTCCATGTTTATATAGATGGCTGTGAACATATTTCCATGCTTATACAGATGACTTTGTAGGTGTTTCCATGTTTATACAGATGGCTGTGTAGATATTTCCATGTTTATAGAGATAACTGTGTAGATATTTCCATGTTTATACAGATAGCAGTGTAGATATTTCCATGTTTATACAGATCGCGGTGTAGATATTTCCATGTTTATACATATCACGGTGTAGATATTTCCATGTTTTCACAGATATCGGTGTAGATATTTCCATGTTTACACAGATTGCGGTGTAGATATTTCCATCTTTCTACAGATGTCATTTTAGATATTTCCATGTTTATACAGATGACTGTATAGGTATTTCCATGTTTTTACAGATGGCGGTGCAGATATTTCCATGTCTATAGAGATAGCAGTGTAGATATTTCCATGTTTATACAGACCGCGGTGTAGATATTTCCATGTTTATACAGATAGCGGTGCAGATATTTCCATGTTTGTACAGATGGCGGTGTTGATATTTCCATCTATACACAGATGACCGTGTAGATATTTCCATGTTTATACAGATGGCGGCGCAGATATTTCCATGGATATGTAGATGGCGGTGTAGATATTTCCATGTTTATACAGATAGCGGTGTAGTTATTTCCATGTTTATATAGACAGCGGTGTAGATATTTCCATGAATGTACACAGGGCTGTGTAGATATTTCCATGTTTATACAGATGGCGGTGTAGGTATTTCCATGTTTATACAGATAACTTTGTAAGTATTTCCATGTTTATACAGATTGCGGTGTAGATATTTCGATGTTTATAGAGATAGCAGTGGAGATATTTCCATGTTTATACAGATAGCGGTGTAGATATTTCCATGTTTATACTGATCGTGGTGTGGACATTTCCATGTTTATAGAGATGGCGTTGTATATATTTCCATGTTCATAGAGATAGCGGTGTTGATTTTTCCATGTTTATAGAGATATCGGTGTGGATATTTCCATGTTTATACAGATAGGGGTGTAGATATTTTCCTGTTTATAGAGATTGCGGTGTAGATATTTCCATGATTATACAGATCACGGTGTAGATATTTCCTTGTTTATACAAATAGCGGTGTAGTTATTTCCATGTTTATACAGATAGTGGTGTAGATATTTCCATGTATATACAGATGGCTGTGTAGATATTTCCATGTTTATACAGATGGTTGTGTAGATATTTCCATGTTTATACAGATGACTTTGTAGGTATTTCCATGTTTATACAGATGGCGGTGTAGATATTTCCATGTTTATAGAGATAACTGTGTAGATATTTCCATGTTTATACAGATAGCGGTGTACATAATTACATGTTTATACAGATCGCGGTGTAGGTATTTCCATGTTTATACAGATCGCGGTGTAGATATTTCCATGTTTATACAGATAGCGGTGCAGATATTTAAATGTTTACACAGATGCCTATGCAGATATTTCCATATTTATACAGAGGGCTGTGTAGATATTTCTATATTTATACAGATGGCAGTGTAGATATTTAAATGTTCCTACACATGACTGTGAAGGTATTTCCATGTTTATACAGATGTCTTTGTAGTTATATCCATGTTTATAGAGATAGCGGTGCAGATATTTCCATGTTTATACAGATAGCGGGGTATATATTTCCATGTTTATACAGATCATGGTGTAGATATTTCCATGCTTATACAGATACCGGTGTAGATATTTCCATGTTTCTACAGACCGCAGTGTAGATATTTCCATGTTTATTGAGATAGAAGTGTAGATATTTCCATGTTTGTACAGATGGCGGTGTTGATGTTTCCATCTATACACTGATTGCCGTGTAGGTGTTTCCATGTGCATACAGATGGCATTGTAGATATTTCCATGTTTATACAGATGGTGGTGTAGATATTTCCATGTTTACACAGATGACTGTATAGGTATTTCCATGTTTATGCAGATGGCGGTGTAGATATTCCAAGTTTATAGAGATAGCGGTGTAGATATTTCCATATTTATACAGATAACGGTGTAGAAGTTTCCATGTTTATACAGTTAGCGGTGTAAATATTTCCATGTTTATACAGATCACGGTGTAGATATTTCCATGTTTATAGAGATAGCGGTGTGGATATTTCCATGTTTATACCGATAGCGGTGTTGATATTTCCATGTTTATACAGACCGCGGTGTAGATATTTCCATGTTTATACAGATAGCGGTGCAGATATTTCCATGTTTGTACAGATGGCGGTGTTGATATTTCCATCTATACACAGATGACCGTGTAGATATTTCCATGTTTATACAGATCGCGGTGTAGATATTTCCATGTTTATACATATCACGGTGTAGATATTTCCATGTTTTCACAGATATCGGTGTAGATATTTCCATGTTTACACAGATTGCGGTGTAGATATTTCCATCTTTCTACAGATGTCATTTTAGATATTTCCATGTTTATACAGATGACTGTATAGGTATTTCCATGTTTTTACAGATGGCGGTGCAGATATTTCCATGTCTATAGAGATAGCAGTGTAGATATTTCCATGTTTATACAGACCGCAGTGTAGATATTTCCATGTTTATACAGATAGCGGTGCAGATATTTCCATGTTTGTACAGATGGCGGTGTTGATATTTCCATCTATACACAGATGACCGTGTAGATATTTCCATGTTTATACAGATGGCGGCGCAGATATTTCCGTGGATATGTAGATGGCGGTGTAGATATTTCCATGTTTATACAGATAGCGGTGTAGTTATTTCCATGTTTATATAGACAGCGGTGTAGATATTTCCATGAATGTACACAGGGCTGTGTAGATATTTCCATGTTTATACAGATGGCGGTGTAGGTATTTCCATGTTTATACAGATAACTTTGTAAGTATTTCCATGTTTATACAGATTGCGGTGTAGATATTTCGATGTTTATAGAGATAGCAGTGGAGATATTTCCATGTTTATACAGATAGCGGTGTAGATATTTCCATGTTTATACTGATCGTGGTGTAGACATTTCCATGTTTATAGAGATGGCGTTGTATATATTTCCATGTTCATAGAGATAGCGGTGTTGATTTTTCCATGTTTATAGAGATATCGGTGTGGATATTTCCATGTTTATACAGATAGGCGTGTAGATATTTTCCTGTTTATAGAGATTGCGGTGTAGATATTTCCATGATTACACAGATCACGGTGTAGATATTTCCTTGTTTATACAAATAGCGGTGTAGTTATTTCCATGTTTATACAGATAGTGGTGTAGATATTTCCATGTATATACAGATGGCTGTGTAGATATTTCCATGTTTATACAGATGGTTGTGTAGATATTTCCATGTTTATACAGATGACTTTGTAGGTATTTCCATGTTTATACAGATGGCGGCGTAGATATTTCCATGTTTATAGAGATAACTGTGTAGATATTTCCATGTTTATACAGATAGCGGTGTACATAATTACATGTTTATACAGATCGCGGTGTAGGTATTTCCATGTTTATACAGATCGCGGTGTAGATATTTCCATGTTTATACAGATAGCGGTGCAGATATTTAAATGTTTACACAGATGCCTATGCAGATATTTCCATATTTATACAGAGGGCTGTGTAGATATTTCTATATTTATACAGATGGCAGTGTAGATATTTAAATGTTCCTACACATGACTGTGAAGGTATTTCCATGTTTATACAGATGTCTTTGTAGTTATATCCATGTTTATAGAGATAGCGGTGCAGATATTTCCATGTTTATACAGATAGCGGTGTATATATTTCCATGTTTATACAGATCATGGTGTAGATATTTCCATGCTTATACAGATACCGGTGTAGATATTTCCATGTTTCTACAGACCGCAGTGTAGATATTTCCATGTTTATTGAGATAGAAGTGTAGATATTTCCATGTTTGTACAGATGGCGGTGTTGATGTTTACATCTATACACTGATTGCCGTGTAGGTGTTTCCATGTGCATACAGATGGCATTGTAGATATTTCCATGTTTATACAGATGGTGGTGTAGATATTTCCATGTTTACACAGATGACTGTATAGGTATTTCCATGTTTATGCAGATGGCGGTGTAGATATTCCAAGTTTATAGAGATAGCGGTGTAGATATTTCCATATTTATACAGATAACGGTGTAGAAGTTTCCATGTTTATACAGTTAGCGGTGTAAATATTTCCATGTTTATACAGATCACGGTGTAGATATTTCCATGTTTATAGAGATAGCGGTGTGGATATTTCCATGTTTATACCGATAGCGGTGTTGATATTTCCATGTTTATACAGACCGCGGTGTAGATATTTCCATGTTTATACAGATAGCGGTGCAGATATTTCCATGTTTGTACAGATGGCGGTGTTGATATTTCCATCTATACACAGATGACCGTGTAGATATTTCCATGTTTATACAGATCGCGGTGTAGATATTTCCATGTTTATACATATCACGGTGTAGATATTTCCATGTTTTCACAGATATCGGTGTAGATATTTCCATGTTTACACAGATTGCGGTGTAGATATTTCCATCTTTCTACAGATGTCATTTTAGATATTTCCATGTTTATACAGATGACTGTATAGGTATTTCCATGTTTTTACAGATGGCGGTGCAGATATTTCCATGTCTATAGAGATAGCAGTGTAGATATTTCCATGTTTATACAGACCGCGGTGTAGATATTTCCATGTTTATACAGATAGCGGTGCAGATATTTCCATGTTTGTACAGATGGCGGTGTTGATATTTCCATCTATACACAGATGACCGTGTAGATATTTCCATGTTTATACAGATGGCGGCGCAGATATTTCCATGGATATGTAGATGGCGGTGTAGATATTTCCATGTTTATACAGATAGCGGTGTAGTTATTTCCATGTTTATATAGACAGCGGTGTAGATATTTCCATGAATGTACACAGGGCTGTGTAGATATTTCCATGTTTATACAGATGGCGGTGTAGGTATTTCCATGTTTATACAGATAACTTTGTAAGTATTTCCATGTTCATACAGATTGCGGTGTAGATATTTCGATGTTTATAGAGATAGCAGTGGAGATATTTCCATGTTTATACAGATAGCGGTGTAGATATTTCCATGTTTATACTGATCGTGGTGTAGACATTTCCATGTTTATAGAGATGGCGTTGTATATATTTCCATGTTCATAGAGATAGCGGTGTTGATTTTTCCATGTTTATAGAGATATCGGTGTGGATATTTCCATGTTTATACAGATAGGGGTGTGGATATTTTCCTGTTTATAGAGATTGCGGTGTAGATATTTCCATGATTATACAGATCACGGTGTAGATATTTCCTTGTTTATACAAATAGCGGTGTAGTTATTTCCATGTTTATACAGATAGTGGTGTAGATATTTCCATGTATATACAGATGGCTGTGTAGATATTTCCATGTTTATACAGATGGTTGTGTAGATATTTCCATGTTTATACAGATGACTTTGTAGGTATTTCCATGTTTATACAGATGGCGGTGTAGATATTTCCATGTTTATAGAGATAACTGTGTAGATATTTCCATGTTTATACAGATAGCGGTGTACATAATTACATGTTTATACAGATCGCGGTGTAGGTATTTCCATGTTTATACAGATCGCGGTGTAGATATTTCCATGTTTATACAGATAGCGGTGCAGATATTTAAATGTTTACACAGATGCCTATGCAGATATTTCCATATTTATACAGAGGGCTGTGTAGATATTTCTATATTTATACAGATGGCAGTGTAGATATTTAAATGTTCCTACACATGACTGTGAAGGTATTTCCATGTTTATACAGATGTCTTTGTAGTTATATCCATGTTTATAGAGATAGCGGTGCAGATATTTCCATGTTTATACAGATAGCGGTGTATATATTTCCATGTTTATACAGATCATGGTGTAGATATTTCCATGCTTATACAGATACCGGTGTAGATATTTCCATGTTTCTACAGACCGCAGTGTAGATATTTCCATGTTTATTGAGATAGAAGTGTAGATATTTCCATGTTTGTACAGATGGCGGTGTTGATGTTTCCATCTATACACTGATTGCCGTGTAGGTGTTTCCATGTGCATACAGATGGCATTGTAGATATTTCCATGTTTATACAGATGGTGGTGTAGATATTTCCATGTTTACACAGATGACTGTATAGGTATTTCCATGTTTATGCAGATGGCGGTGTAGATATTCCAAGTTTATAGAGATAGCGGTGTAGATATTTCCATATTTATACAGATAACGGTGTAGAAATTTCCATGTTTATACAGTTAGCGGTGTAAATATTTCCATGTTTATACAGATCACGGTGTAGATATTTCCATGTTTATAGAGATAGCGGTGTGGATATTTCCATGTTTATACCGATAACGGTGTTGATATTTCCATGTTTATACAGACCGTGGTGTAGATATTTCCATGTTTATACAGATAGCGGTGCAGATATTTCCATGTTTGTACAGATGGCGGTGTTGATATTTCCATCTATACACAGATGACCGTGTAGATATTTCCATGTTTATACAGATCGCGGTGTAGATATTTCCATGTTTATACATATCACGGTGTAGATATTTCCATGTTTTCACAGATATCGGTGTAGATATTTCCATGTTTACACAGATTGCGGTGTAGATATTTCCATCTTTCTACAGATGTCATTTTAGATATTTCCATGTTTATACAGATGACTGTATAGGTATTTCCATGTTTTTACAGATGGCGGTGCAGATATTTCCATGTCTATAGAGATAGCAGTGTAGATATTTCCATGTTTATACAGACCGCGGTGTAGATATTTCCATGTTTATACAGATAGCGGTGCAGATATTTCCATGTTTGTACAGATGGCGGTGTTGATGTTTCCATCTATACACAGATGACCGTGTAGATATTTCCATGTTTATACAGATGGCGGCGCAGATATTTCCATGGATATGTAGATGGCGGTGTAGATATTTCCATGTTTATACAGATAGCGGTGTAGTTATTTCCATGTTTATATAGACAGCGGTGTAGATATTTCCATGAATGTACACAGGGCTGTGTAGATATTTCCATGTTTATACAGATGGCGGTGTAGGTATTTCCATGTTTATACAGATAACTTTGTAAGTATTTCCATGTTTATACAGATTGCGGTGTAGATATTTCGATGTTTATAGAGATAGCAGTGGAGATATTTCCATGTTTATACAGATAGCGGTGTAGATATTTCCATGTTTATACTGATCGTGGTGTAGACATTTCCATGTTTATAGAGATGGCGTTGTATATATTTCCATGTTCATAGAGATAGCGGTGTTGATTTTTCCATGTTTATAGAGATATCGGTGTGGATATTTCCATGTTTATACAGATAGGGGTGTAGATATTTTCCTGTTTATAGAGATTGCGGTGTAGATATTTCCATGATTATACAGATCACGGTGTAGATATTTCCTTGTTTATACAAATAGCGGTGTAGTTATTTCCATGTTTATACAGATAGTGTTGTAGATATTTCCATGTATATACAGATGGCTGTGTAGATATTTCCATGTTTATACAGATGGTTGTGTAGATATTTCCATGTTTATACAGATGACTTTGTAGGTATTTCCATGTTTATACAGATGGCGGTGTAGATATTTCCATGTTTATAGAGATAACTGTGTAGATATTTCCATGTTTATACAGATAGCGGTGTACATAATTACATGTTTATACAGATCGCGGTGTAGGTATTTCCATGTTTATACAGATCGCGGTGTAGATATTTCCATGTTTATACAGATAGCGGTGCAGATATTTAAATGTTTACACAGATGCCTATGCAGATATTTCCATATTTATACAGAGGGCTGTGTAGATATTTCTATATTTATACAGATGGCAGTGTAGATATTTAAATGTTCCTACACATGACTGTGAAGGTATTTCCATGTTTATACAGATGTCTTTGTAGTTATATCCATGTTTATAGAGATAGCGGTGCAGATATTTCCATGTTTATACAGATAGCGGTGTATATATTTCCATGTTTATACAGATCATGGTGTAGATATTTCCATGCTTATACAGATACCGGTGTAGATATTTCCATGTTTCTACAGACCGCAGTGTAGATATTTCCATGTTTATTGAGATAGAAGTGTAGATATTTCCATGTTTGTACAGATGGCGGTGTTGATGTTTCCATCTATACACTGATTGCCGTGTAGGTGTTTCCATGTGCATACAGATGGCATTGTAGATATTTCCATGTTTATACAGATGGTGGTGTAGATATTTCCATGTTTACACAGATGACTGTATAGGTATTTCCATGTTTATGCAGATGGCGGTGTAGATATTCCAAGTTTATAGAGATAGCGGTGTAGATATTTCCATATTTATACAGATAACGGTGTAGAAGTTTCCATGTTTATACAGTTAGCGGTGTAAATATTTCCATGTTTATACAGATCACGGTGTAGATATTTCCATGTTTATAAAGATAGCGGTGTGGATATTTCCATGTTTATACCGATAGCGGTGTTGATATTTCCATGTTTATACAGACCGCGGTGTAGATATTTCCATGTTTATACAGATAGCGGTGCAGATATTTCCATGTTTGTACAGATGGCGGTGTTGATATTTCCATCTATACACAGATGACCGTGTAGATATTTCCATGTTTATACAGATGGCGGTGTAGCTATTTCGATGTTTATAGAGATAGGATTGGAAATATTTCCATGTTTATACAGATAGCGGTGTAGATATTTCCATGTTTATACTGACCGTGGTGTAGACATGTCCATGTTTATAGAGATGGCGGTGTAGATATTTCCATGTTCATAGAGATAGCGGTGTTGATTTTTCCATGTTTATAGAGATAGCAGTGTGGATATTTCCATGTTTATACAGATAGGGGTGTAGATATTTCCCTGTTTATAGAGATGGTGGTGTAGATATTTCCATGTTTATACAGATCACGGTGTAGATATTTCCTTGTTTATACAAATAGCGGTGTAGTTATTTCCATGTTTATACAGATAGTGTGGTAGATATTTCCATGTATATACAGATGGCTGTATAGATATTTCCATGTTTATACAGATGGCTGTGTAGATATTTCCATGTTTATACAGATGACTTTATAGTTATTTCCATGTTTATACAGATGGCGGTGTCGATATTTCCATGTTTATAGAGATAACTGTGTAGATATTTCCATGTTTACACAGATAGCGGTGTAGATATTTCCATGTTTATACGGATCGCGGTGTAGATATTTCCATGTTCATGCAGATCGCGGTGTAGATATTTCCATGTTTATTCAGATAGCGGTATAGATATTTCCATGTTTTTACAGATATCGGTGTAGATATTTCCATGTTTACACAGATTGCGGTGTAGATATTTCCATCTTTCTACAGATGGCATTGTAGATATTTCCATGTTTATACAGATGACTGTATAGGTATTTCCATGTCTTTACAGATGGCGGTGCAGATATTTCCATGTCTATAGAGATAGCGGTGTAGATATTTCCATGTTTGTACAGATGGCGGTGTTGATATTTCCATCTATACACAGATAGCCATGTAGATATTTCCATGTTTATTCAGATGGCGGCGTAGATATTTCCAAGGACATGCAGATGGCGGTGTAGTTATTTCCATGTTTATACTGATAGCGGTGTAGGTATTTCCATGTTTACACAGATGGTGGTGTAGATATTTCCGTGTTTATACACATGGCGGAGTAGATACTTCCATCTTTATGGAGATGGCAGTGTAGATATTTTCATGTTCATAGAGATGGCGGTGTAGATACTTCCATATTTATAGAGATAGCGGTGTAGATATTTCCATCTTTCTACAGATGGCAGTGTAGATATTTCCATGTTTATACAGATGGCCGTGTAGATATTTCCATATTTATACAGATGTCTGTGTAGATATTTCCATGTGTATACAGATGGTATTGTAGCTATTTCCATGTTTATACAGATGGCGGTGTAGATATTTCCATGTTTATTCAGATGAATGTGTAGATATTTCCATGTTTTTACAGATGGCAGTGTAGATATTTCAATGTTTATATAGATGGCGCTGTTGATATTTCCATGTTTATACAGATAACGGTGGAGATATTTCCATGTTTATACAGAGAGCAGTGGAGATATTTCCATGTTTATACACATAGCGGTGTACATATTTCCATGTTTATAGAGACAGCGGTGTAGGTATTTCCATGTTTATACAGATAGCGGTGCAGATATTTAAATGTTTACACAGATGCCTATGCAGATATTTCCATATTTATACAGAGGGCTGTGTAGATATTTCTATATTTATACAGATGGCAGTGTAGATATTTAAATGTTCCTACACATGACTGTGAAGGTATTTCCATGTTTATACAGATGTCTTTGTAGTTATATCCATGTTTATAGAGATAGCGGTGCAGATATTTCCATGTTTATACAGATAGCGGTGTATATATTTCCATGTTTATACAGATCATGGTGTAGATATTTCCATGCTTATACAGATACCGGTGTAGATATTTCCATGTTTCTACAGACCGCAGTGTAGATATTTCCATGTTTACAGAGATAGAAGTGTAGATATTTCCATGTTTGTACAGATGGCGGTGTTGATATTTCCATCTATACACTGATTGCCGTGTAGGTATTTCCATGTGCATACAGATGGCATTGTAGATATTTCCATGTTTATACAGATGGTGGTGTAGATATTTCCATGTTTACACAGATGACTGTATAGGTATTTCCATGTTTATACAGATGGCGGTGTAGATATTCCAAGTTTATAGAGATAGCGGTGTAGATATTTCCATATTTATATAGATAACGGTGTAGAAGTTTCCATGTTTATACAGTTAGCGGTGTAAATATTTCCATGTTTATACAGATCACGGTGTAGATATTTCCATGTTTATAGAGATAGCGGTGTAGATATTTCCATGTTTATACCGATAGCGGTGTTGATATTTCCATGTTTATACAGACCGCGGTGTAGATATTTCCATGTTTATACAGATAGCGGTGCAGATATTTCCATGTTTGTACAGATGGCGGTGTTGATATTTCCATCTATACACAGATGACCGTGTAGATATTTCCATGTTTATACAGATGGCGGCGCAGATATTTCCATGGATATGTAGATGGCGGTGTAGATATTTCCATGTTTATACAGATAGCGGTGTAGTTATTTCCATGTTTATATAGACAGCGGTGTAGATATTTCCATGAATGTACACAGGGCTGTGTAGATATTTCCATGTTTATACAGATGGCGGTGTAGGTATTTCCATGTTTATACAGATAACTTTGTAAGTATTTCCATGTTTATACAGATTGCGGTGTAGATATTTCGATGTTTATAGAGATAGCAGTGGAGATATTTCCATGTTTATACAGATAGCGGTGTAGATATTTCCATGTTTATACTGATCGTGGTGTAGACATTTCCATGTTTATAGAGATGGCGTTGTATATATTTCCATGTTCATAGAGATAGCGGTGTTGATTTTTCCATGTTTATAGAGATATCGGTGTGGATATTTCCATGTTTATACAGATAGGGGTGTAGATATTTTCCTGTTTATAGAGATTGCGGTGTAGATATTTCCATGATTATACAGATCACGGTGTAGATATTTCCTTGTTTATACAAATAGCGGTGTAGTTATTTCCATGTTTATACAGATAGTGGTGTAGATATTTCCATGTATATACAGATGGCTGTGTAGATATTTCCATGTTTATACAGATGGTTGTGTAGATATTTCCATGTTTATACAGATGACTTTGTAGGTATTTCCATGTTTATACAGATGGCGGTGTAGATATTTCCATGTTTATAGAGATAACTGTGTAGATATTTCCATGTTTATACAGATAGCGGTGTACATAATTACATGTTTATACAGATCGCGGTGTAGGTATTTCCATGTTTATACAGATCGCGGTGTAGATATTTCCATGTTTATACAGATAGCGGTGCAGATATTTAAATGTTTACACAGATGCCTATGCAGATATTTCCATATTTATACAGAGGGCTGTGTAGATATTTCTATATTTATACAGATGGCAGTGTAGATATTTAAATGTTCCTACACATGACTGTGAAGGTATTTCCATGTTTATACAGATGTCTTTGTAGTTATATCCATGTTTATAGAGATAGCGGTGCAGATATTTCCATGTTTATACAGATAGCGGTGTATATATTTCCATGTTTATACAGATCATGGTGTAGATATTTCCATGCTTATACAGATACCGGTGTAGATATTTCCATGTTTCTACAGACCGCAGTGTAGATATTTCCATGTTTATTGAGATAGAAGTGTAGATATTTCCATGTTTGTACAGATGGCGGTGTTGATGTTTCCATCTATACACTGATTGCAGTGTAGGTGTTTCCATGTGCATACAGATGGCATTGTAGATATTTCCATGTTTATACAGATGGTGGTGTAGATATTTCCATGTTTACACAGATGACTGTATAGGTATTTCCATGTTTATGCAGATGGCGGTGTAGATATTCCAAGTTTATAGAGATAGCGGTGTAGATATTTCCATATTTATACAGATAACGGTGTAGAAGTTTCCATGTTTATACAGTTAGCGGTGTAAATATTTCCATGTTTATACAGATCACGGTGTAGATATTTCCATGTTTATAGAGATAGCGGTGTGGATATTTCCATGTTTATACCGATAGCGGTGTTGATATTTCCATGTTTATACAGACCGCGGTGTAGATATTTCCATGTTTATACAGATAGCGGTGCAGATATTTCCATGTTTGTACAGATGGCGGTGTTGATATTTCCATCTATACACAGATGACCGTGTAGATATTTCCATGTTTATACAGATGGCGGTGTAGCTATTTCGATGTTTATAGAGATAGGAGTGGAAATATTTCCATGTTTATACAGATAGCGGTGTAGATATTTCCATGTTTATACTGACCGTGGTGTAGACATGTCCATGTTTATAGAGATGGCGGTGTAGATATTTCCATGTTCATAGAGATAGCGGTGTTGATTTTTCCATGTTTATAGAGATAGCAGTGTGGATATTTCCATGTTTATACAGATAGGGGTGTAGATATTTCCCTGTTTATAGAGATGGTGGTGTAGATATTTCCATGTTTATACAGATCACGGTGTAGATATTTCCTTGTTTATACAAATAGCGGTGTAGTTATTTCCATGTTTATACAGATAGTGTGGTAGATATTTCCATGTATATACAGATGGCTGTATAGATATTTCCATGTTTATACAGATGGCTGTGTAGATATTTCCATGTTTATACAGATGACTTTATAGTTATTTCCATGTTTATACAGATGGCGGTGTCGATATTTCCATGTTTATAGAGATAACTGTGTAGATATTTCCATGTTTACACAGATAGCGGTGTAGATATTTCCATGTTTATACGGATCGCGGTGTAGATATTTCCATGTTCATGCAGATCGCGGTGTAGATATTTCCATGTTTATTCAGATAGCGGTATAGATATTTCCATGTTTTTACAGATATCGGTGTAGATATTTCCATGTTTACACAGATTGCGGTGTAGATATTTCCATCTTTCTACAGATGGCATTGTAGATATTTCCATGTTTATACAGATGACTGTATAGGTATTTCCATGTTTTTACAGATGGCGGTGCAGATATTTCCATGTCTATAGAGATAGCGGTGTAGATATTTCCATGTTTGTACAGATGGCGGTGTTGATATTTCCATCTATACACAGATGGCCGTGTAGATATTTCCATGTTTATTCAGATGGCGGCGTAGATATTTCCAAGGACATGCAGATGGCGGTGTAGTTATTTCCATGTTTATACAGATAGCGGTGTAGGTATTTCCATGTTTACACAGATGGTGGTGTAGATATTTCCGTGTTTATACACATGGCGGAGTAGATACTTCCATCTTTATGGAGATAGCAGTGTAGATATTTTCATGTTCATAGAGATGGCGGTGTAGATACTTCCATATTTATAGAGATAGCGGTGTAGATATTTCCATCTTTCTACAGATGGCAGTGTAGATATTTCCATGTTTATACAGATGGCCGTGTAGATATTTCCATATTTATACAGATGTCTGTGTAGATATTTCCATGTGTATACAGATGGTATTGTAGCTATTTCCATGTTTATACAGATGGCGGTGTAGATATTTCCATGTTTATTCAGATGAATGTGTAGATATTTCCATGTTTTTACAGATGGCAGTGTAGATATTTCAATGTTTATATAGATGGCGCTGTTGATATTTCCATGTTTATACAGATAACGGTGGAGATATTTCCATGTTTATACAGAGAGCAGTGGAGATATTTCCATGTTTATACACATAGCGGTGTACATATTTCCATGTTTATAGAGACAGCGGTGTAGGTATTTCCATGTTTATACAGATAGCGGTGCAGATATTTAAATGTTTACACAGATGCCTATGCAGATATTTCCATATTTATACAGAGGGCTGTGTAGATATTTCTATATTTATACAGATGGCAGTGTAGATATTTAAATGTTCCTACACATGACTGTGAAGGTATTTCCATGTTTATACAGATGTCTTTGTAGTTATATCCATGTTTATAGAGATAGCGGTGCAGATATTTCCATGTTTATACAGATAGCGGTGTATATATTTCCATGTTTATACAGATCATGGTGTAGATATTTCCATGCTTATACAGATACCGGTGTAGATATTTCCATGTTTCTACAGACCGCAGTGTAGATATTTCCATGTTTACAGAGATAGAAGTGTAGATATTTCCATGTTTGTACAGATGGCGGTGTTGATATTTCCATCTATACACTGATTGCCGTGTAGGTATTTCCATGTGCATACAGATGGCATTGTAGATATTTCCATGTTTATACAGATGGTGGTGTAGATATTTCCATGTTTACACAGATGACTGTATAGGTATTTCCATGTTTATACAGATGGCGGTGTAGATATTCCAAGTTTATAGAGATAGCGGTGTAGATATTTCCATATTTATACAGATAACGGTGTAGAAGTTTCCATGTTTATACAGTTAGCGGTGTAAATATTTCCATGTTTATACAGATCACGGTGTAGATATTTCCATGTTTATAGAGATAGCGGTGTAGATATTTCCATGTTTATACCGATAGCGGTGTTGATATTTCCATGTTTATACAGACCGCGGTGTAGATATTTCCATGTTTATAGAGATAGCGGTGCAGATATTTCCATGTTTGTACAGATGGCGGTGTTGATATTTCCATCTATACACAGATGACCGTGTAGATATTTCCATGTTTATACAGATGGCGGTGTAGCTATTTCGATGTTTATAGAGATAGCAGTGGAAATATTTCCATGTTTATACAGATAGCGGTGTAGATATTTCCATGTTTATACTGACCGTGGTGTAGACATGTCCATGTTTATAGAGATGGCGGTGTAGATATTTCCATGTTCATAGAGATAGCGGTGTTGATTTTTCCATGTTTATAGAGATAGCAGTGTGGATATTTCCATGTTTATACAGATAGGGGTGTAGATATTTCCCTGTTTATAGAGATGGTGGTGTAGATATTTCCATGTTTATACAGATCACGGTGTAGATATTTCCTTGTTTATACAAATAGCGGTGTAGTTATTTCCATGTTTATACAGATAGTGTGGTAGATATTTCCATGTATATACAGATGGCTGTATAGATATTTCCATGTTTATACAGATGGCTGTGTAGATATTTCCATGTTTATACAGATGACTTCCTAGTAATTTCCATGTTTATTCAGATAGCGGTGTAGATATTTCCATGTTTTTACAGATATCGGTGTAGATATTTCCATGTTTACACAGATTGCGGTGTAGATATTTCCATCTTTCTACAGATGGCAGTGTAGATATTTCCATGTTTATGCAGATCGCGGTGTAGATATTTCCATGTTTATTCAGATTGCGGTGTAGATATTTCCATGTTTTTACAGATATCGGTGTAGATATTTCCATGTTTACATAGATTGCGGTGTAGATATTTCCATGTTTTTACAGATATCGGTGTAGATATTTCCATGTTTACACAGATTGCGGTGTAGATATTTCCATCTTTCTACAGATGGCATTGTAGATATTTCCATGTTTATACAGATGACTGTATAGGTATTTCCATGTTTTTACAGATGGCGGTGCAGATATTTCCATGTCTATAGAGATAGCGGTGTAGATATTTCCATGTTTGTACAGATGGCGGTGTTGATATTTCCATCTATACACAGATGGCCGTGTAGATATTTCCATGTTTATTCAGATGGTGGCGTAGATATTTCCAAGGACATGCAGATGGCGGTGTAGTTATTTCCATGTTTATACAGATAGCGGTGTAGGTATTTCCATGTTTACACAGATGGTGGTGTAGATATTTCCGTGTTTATACACATGGCGGAGTAGATACTTCCATCTTTATGGAGATGGCAGTGTAGATATTTTCATGTTCATAGAGATGGCGGTGTAGATACTTCCATATTTATAGAGATAGCGGTGTAGATATTTCCATCTTTCTACAGATGGCAGTGTAGATATTTCCATGTTTATACAGATGGCCGTGTAGATATTTCCATATTTATACAGATGTCTGTGTAGATATTTCCATGTGTATACAGATGGTATTGTAGCTATTTCCATTTTTATACAGATGGTGGTGTAGATATTTCCAAGGACATGCAGATGGCAGTGTAGTTATTTCCATGTTTATACAGATAGCGGTGTAGGTATTTCCATGTTTACACAGATGGTGGTGTAGATATTTCCGTGTTTATACACATGGCGGAGTAGATATTTCCATCTTTATGAAGAGGGCAGTGTAGATATTTTCATGTTCATAGAGATGGCGGTGCAGATATTTCCATATTTATAGAGATAGCGGTGTAGATATTTCCATCTTTCTACAGATGGCAGTGTAGATATTTCCATGTTTATACAGATGGCCGTGTAGATATTTCCATATTTATACAGATGTCTGTGTAGATATTTCCATGTGTATACAGATGGTATTGTAGGTATTTCCATGTTTATACTGATGGTGGTGTAGATATTTCCATGTTTATTCAGATGAATGTGTAGATATTTCCATGTTTTTACAGATGGCAGTGTAGATATTTCAATGTTTATATAGATGGCGCTGTTGATATTTCCATGTTTATACAGATAACGGTGGAGATATTTCCATGTTTATACAGAGAGCAGTGGAGATATTTCCGTGTTTATACACATAGCGGTGTACATATTTCCATGTTTATAGAGACAGCGGTGTAGGTATTTCCATGTTTATACAGATAGCGGTGCAGATATTTCCATGTTTACACAGATGCCTATGCAGATATTTCCATATTTATACAGAGGGCTGTGTAGATATTTCTATATTTATACAGATGGCAGTGTAGATATTTAAATGTTACTACACATGACTGTGTAGGTATTTCCATGTTTATACAGATGTCTTTGTAGTTATTCCCATGTTTATAGAGATAGCGGTGCAGATATTTCCATGTTTATACAGATAGCGGTGTTTATATTTCCATGTTTATACAGATCATGGTGTAGATATTTCCATGTTTATACAGACCGCATTGTAGATATTTCCATGTTTATAGAGATAGCAGTGTTGATATTTCCATGTTTGTACAGATGGCGGTTTTGATGTTTCCATCTATACACTGATTGCCGTGTAGGTATTTCCATGTGTATACAGATGGCATTGTAGATATTTCCATGTTTATACAGATGGTGGTATAGATATTTCCATGTTTACACAGATGACTGTATAGGTATTTCCATGTTTATACAGATGGCGGTGTAGATATTTCCAAGTTTATAGAGATAGCGGTGTAGATATTTCCATATTTATACAGATAACGGTGTAGAAGTTTCCATGTTTATACAGATAGCGGTGTAAATATTTCCATGTTTATACAGATCACGGTGAAGATATTTCCATGTTTATAGAGATAGCGGTGTAGATATTTCCATGTTTATACCGATAGCGGTGTTGATATTTCCATGTTTATACAGACCGCGGTGTAGATATTTCCATGTTTATACAGATAGCGGTGCAGATATTTCCATGTTTGTACAGATGGCGGTGTTGATATTTCCATCTATACACAGATGACCGTGCAGATATTTCCATGTTGATACAGATGGCGGCGCAGATATTTCCATGGATATGTAGATGGCGGTGTAGATATTTCCATGTTTATACAGATAGCGGTGTAGTTATTTCCATGTTTATATAGATAGCGGTGTAGATATTTCCATGTATGTACACATGGCTGTGTAGATATTTCCATGTTTATACAGATGGCGGTGTAGATATTTCCATGTTTATACAGATAACTTTGTAAGTATTTCCATGTTTATACAGATGAGGGTGTAGATATTTCGATGTTTGTAGAGACAGCAGTGGAGATATTTCCATGTTTATACAGATAGCGGTGTAGATATTTCCATGTGTATACTGATCGTGGTGTAGACATTTCCATGTTTATAGAGATGGCGGTGTAGATATTTCCATGTTCATAGAGATAGCGGTGTTGTTTTTTCCATGTTTATAGAGATAGCGGTGTGGATATTTCCATGTTTATACAGATAGGGGTGTAGATATTTCCCTGTTTATAGAGATGGCGGTGTAGATATTTCCATGTTTATACAGATCACAGTGTAGATATTTCCTTGTTTATACAAATAGCGGTGGATTTATTTCCATGTTTATACAGATAGTGGTGTAGATATTTCCATGTATATACAGATGGCTGTGTAGATATTTCCATCTTTATGCAGATGGCGGTGTAGATATTTCCATATTTATAGAGATAGCGGTGTAGATATTTCCATCTTTCTACAGATGGCAGTGTAGATATTTCCATGTTTATACAGATGGCCGTGTAGATATTTCTATATTTATACAGATGTCTGTGTAGATATTTCCATGTGTATACAGATGGTATTGTAGCTATTTCCATTTTTATACAGATGGTGGTGTAGATATTTCCATGTTTATTCAGATGACTGTGTAGATATTTCCATGTTTTTACAGATGGCAGTGTAGATATTTCAATGTTTATAGAGATGGCGCTGTTGATATTTCCATGTTTATAGAGATAACGGTGGAGATATTTCCATGTTTATACAGAGAGCAGTGGAGATATTTCCATGTTTATACACATAGCGGTGTACATATTTCCATGTTTATAGAGACAGCGGTGTAGGTATTTCCATGTTTATACATTTAGCGGTGCAGATATTTCCATGTTTACACGGATGCCTATGCAGATATTTCCATATTTATACAGAGGGCTGTGTAGATATTTCTATATTTATACAGATTGCAGTGTAGATATTTAAATGTTCCTACACATGACTGTGTAGGTATATCCATGTTTATACACATGTCTTTGTAGTTATTTCCATGTTTATAGAGGTAGCGGTGCAGATATTTCCATGTTTAAACAGATAGCGGTGTATATATTACCATGTCTATACAGATCATGGTGTGGATATTTCCATGTTTATACAGATAGCGGTGTAGATATTTCCATCTTTATACAGACCGCACTGTAGATATTTCCATGTTTATAGAGATAGCAGTGTAGATATTTCCATGTTTGTACAGATGGCGGTGTTGATGTTTCCATCTATACACTGATTGCCGTGTAGGTATTTCCATGTGTATACAGATGGCATTGTAGATATTTCCATGTTTATACAGATGGTGGTGTAGATATTTCCATGTTTACACAGATGACTGTATAGGTATTTGCAGGTTTATACAGATGGCGGTGTAGATATTTCCAAGTTTATAGAGATAGCGGCATAGATATTTCCATATTTATACAGATAACGGTGTAGAAGTTTCCATGATTATACAGATAGCGGTGTAAATATTTCCATGTTTATACAGATCATGGTGTAGATATTTCCATGTTTATAGAGATAGCGGTGTAGATATTTCCATGTTTATACCGATAGCGGTGTTGATATTTCCATGTTTATACAGACCGTGGTGTAGATATTTCCATGTTTATACAGATAGCGGTGCAGATATTTCCATGTTTGTACAGATGGCGGTGTTGATATTTCCATCTATACACAGATGACCGTGCAGATATTTCCATGTTGATACAGATGGCGGCGCAGATATTTCCATGGATATGTAGATGGCGGTGTAGATATTTCCATGTTTATACAGATAGCGGTGTAGTTATTTCCATGTTTATATAGATAGCGGTGTAGATATTTCCGTGTATGTACACATGGCTGTGTAGATATTTCCATGTTTATACAGATGGCGGTGTAGATATTTCCATGTTTATACAGATAACTTTGTAAGTATTTCCATGTTTATACAGATGAGGGTGTAGATATTTCGATGTTTATAGAGATAGCAGTGGAGATATTTCCATGTTTATACAGATAGCGGTGTAGATATTTCCATGTTTATACAGACCGCACTGTAGATATTTCCATGTTTATAGAGATAGCAGTGTAGATATTTCCATGTTTGTACAGATGGCGGTGTTGATGTTTCCATCTATACACTGATTGCCGTGTAGGTATTTCCATGTGTATACAGATGGCATTGTAGATATTTCCATGTTTATACAGATGGTGGTGTAGATATTTCCATGTTTACACAGATGACTGTTTAGGTATTTGCAGGTTTATACAGATGGCGGTGTAGATATTTCCAAGTTTATAGAGATAGCGGCATAGATATTTCCATATTTATACTGATAACGGTGTAGAAACTTCCATGTTTATACAGATATCGCTGTAAATATTTCCATGTTTAAACAGATCACGGTGTAGATATTTCCATGTTTATAGAGATAGCGGTGTATGTATTTCCATGTTTATACAGATAGCGGTCTAGATATTTCCATGTTTATACAGACCGCGGTGTAGATATTTCCATGTTTATACAGATAGCAGTGCAGATATTTCCATGTTTGTACAGATGGCGGTGTTGATATTTCCATCTATACACAGATGGCCGTGTAGATATTTCCATGTTTATACAGATGGCGGCGCAGATATTTCTATGGATATGTAGATGGCGGTGTAGATATTTCCATGTATATACAGATAGCGGTGTAGTTATTTCCATGTTTATATAGAGAGCGGTGTAGGTATTTCCATGTATGTACACACGCTGTGTAGATATTTCCATGTTTATTCAGATGGCGGTCTAGATATTTCCATGTTTACCGATAACTTTGTAAGTATTTCCATGTTTAAACAGATGGCGGTGTAGACATTTCGATGTTTATAGAGATAGCAGTGGAGATATATCCATGTTTATGCAAATAGCAGTGTAGTTATTTCCATGTTTATATAGATAGCATTGCAGATATTTCTATTTATATACACATGGCTGTGTAGATATTTCCATGTTTATACAGATGGCGGTGTAGATATTTCCATGTTAATACAGATAAATTGGTAAGTATTTCCATGTTTATACAGATGGCGGTGTAGATATTTCGATGTTTATAGACATAGCAGTGTAGATATTTCCATGTTTATACAGATAGCGGTGTAGATATTTCCATGTTTATACTGATCACGGTGTAGATATTTCCATGTTTATAGAGATGGCGGTGTAGATATTTCCATGTTCATAGAGATAGCGGTGTCAATTTTTCCATGTTTATAGAGATAGCTGTGTGGATATTTCCATGTTTATACAGATAGGGGTGTAGATATTTCCATGTTTAAAGAGATGGCGGTGTAGATATTTCCATGTTTATACAGATCACGGTGTAGATATTTCCATGTTTATACAGATCGCGGTGTAGATATTTCCATGTTTATACAGATTGCGGTGTTGGTATTACCATGTTTATAGGGATAGCGGTGCAAATATTTCCAGATTTATACAGATAGCGGTGTAGTTATTAGCATGTTTATACAGATAGCGGTGTAGATATTTCCATGTATACACAGTTGTCTGTGTATATATTTCCATGTTTAAACAGATGGCAGTGTAGGTATTTCCTTGTTCATACAAATAGTGGTGTAGTTATTTCCATGTTTATACAGATAGCGGTGTAGATATTTCCATGTATATACAGATGGCTGTGTAGATATTGCCATGTTTATACAGATGGCTGTGTAGCTATTTGCATGTTTATACAGATGACTTTGTAGGTATTTCCATGTTTATACACATGGCGGTGTATTTATTTCCATGTTTGTAGAGATACATGTGTAGATATTTCCATGTTTATACAGATAGCGGTGTAGATATTTCCATGTTTATACAGATCGCAGTGTAGATATTTTCATGTTTATGGAGATAGCAGTGCAGATATTTCCATGTTTATACCGATAGCGGTGTAAATATTTCCAAGTTTATACAGATCGTGGTGTAGATATTTCCATGTTTATACAGATACCGGTGTAGATATTTCCATGTTTATACAGACCGCAGTGTAGATATTTCCATGTTTATAGAGATAGCGGTGTAGATATTTCCAGGTTTGTACAGATGGCGGTGTTGATGTTTCCATCTATACACAGATTGCCGTGTAGATATTTCCATGTGTATACAGATGGCATTGTAGATATTTCCATGTTTATACAGATGGTGGTGTAGATATTTCCATGTTTATACAGATGACTGTATAGTTATTTCCATGTGTATACATATGGCATTGTAGATATTTCGATGTTTATACAGATAGCGGTGTAAATATTTCCATGTTTATACAGATCACGGTGTAGATATTTCCATGTTTATAGAGATAGCGGTGTATATATTTCCATGTTTATACAGATAGCGGTGCAGATATTTCCATGTTTATAGAGACCACGGTGTAGATATTTCCATGTTTATACAGATAGCGGTGCATATATTTCCATGTTTGTACAGATGGCGGTGTTGTTATTTCCAACTATACGCAGATGAACGTGCAGATATTTCCATGTTTATACAGATGGTGGCACAGATATTTCTATGGATATGTAGATGGCGGTGTAGATATTTCCATGTTTATACAGATAGCGGTGTAGTTATTTCCATGTTTATATAGATAGCGGTGTAGATATTTCCATGTATGTACACATGGCTGTGTAGATATTTCCATGTTTATACAGATGGCGGTGTAGATATTTCCATGTTTATACAGATAACTTAGTATTTCCATGTTTAAACAGATGGCGGTGTAGATATTTCGATGTTTATAGAGATAGCAGTGGAGATATTTCCATGTTTATACAAATAGCGATGTAGTTATTTCAATGTTTATATAGATAGCAGTGCAGATATTTCTATGTATATACACATGGCTGTGTATATATTTCCATGCTTATACAGATGGCGGTGTAGATATTTCCATGTTTATACAGATAAATTGGTAAGTATTTCCATGTTTATACAGATGGCGGTGTAAATATTTCAATGTTTATAGAAATAGCAGTGGAGATATTTCCATGTTTATACAGATAGCGGTGTAGTTATTTCCATGTTTATACAGATAGCGGTGTAGATATTTCCATGTTTATAGAGGTGGCGGTGTAGATATTTCCATGTTCATAGAGATAGCGCTGTTGATTTTCCCATGTTTATAGAGATATCTGTGTGGATATTTCCATGTTTATACAGATAGAGGTGTAGCTATTTCCATGTTTAGAGTGATGGCGGTGTAGATATTTCCATGTTTATACAGATCACGGTGTAGATATTTCCATGTTTATACAGATCGCGGTGTAGATATTTCCATGTTTATACAGATCATGGTGCAGATATTTCCATGTTTATACAGATCGCGGTGTTGATATTACCATGTTTATAGGGATGGCGGTGCAAATATTTGCAAAATTTATACAGATAGCGGTGTAGTTATTAGCATGTTTATACTGATAGCGGTGTAGATATTTCCATGTATAAACAGATGTCTGTGTATATATTTCCATGTTTAAACAGATGGCGGTGTAGGTATTTCCTTGTTTATACAAATAGCCGTGTAGTTATTTCCATGTTTATACAGATAACGGTGTAGATATTTCCATGCATATACAGATGGCTGTGTAGATATTTCCATGTTTATACAGATGGCTGTGTAGATATTTCCATGTTTATACAGATGACTTTGTAGGTATTTCCATGTTTATACAGATAGCGGTGTAGATATTTCCATGTTTATACAGATCGTGGTGTAGATATTCCATGTTTATACAGACAGCAGTGGAGATATTTCCATGTTTATACACATAGCGGTGTTCATATTTCCAAGTTTATAGAGACAGCGGTGTAGGTATTTCCATGTTTATACAGATAGCGGTGCAGATATTTCCATGTTTATACAGATGCCTATGCAGATATTTCCATATTTATACAGAGGGCTGTGTAGATATTTCCATGTTTATACAGATGGCAGTGTAGATATTTCCATGTTCCTACACATGACTGTGTAGGTATTTCCATGTTTATACAGATGGCTTTGTAGATATTTCTATGTTTATAGAGATAGCGGTGCAGATATTTCCATGTTTATACAGATAGCGGTGTATATATTTCCATGTTTATACACATCGTGGTGTAGATATTTCCATGTTTATACAGATACCGGTGTAGATATTTCCATGTTTATACAGACCGCAGTGTAGATATTTCCATGTTTATAGAGATAGCGGTGTAGTTATTTCCAGCTTTGTACAGATGGCGGTGTTGATGTTTCCATCTATACACAGATTGCCGTTAGGTATTTCCATGTGTATAGAGATGGCATTGTAGATATTTCCATGTTTATACAGATGGTGGTGTAGATATTTCCATGTTTATACAGATGACTGTATAGGTATTTCCATGTTTTTACAGATGGCATTGTAGATATTTCCATGTTTATAGAGGTAGCAGTGTAGATATTTCCAGGTTTATACAGATGGCGGTGTAGATATTTCCATGTTTATAGAGATGGCGGTGTAGGTATTTCCATATTTATACAGATAACGGTGTAGATATTTCCATGTTTATACAGATAGCGGTGTAAATATTTCCATGTTTATACAGATCACGGTGTAGATATTTCCATGTTTATACAGATAGCGGTGTAGATATTTCCATGTTTATAGAGACCGCGGTGTAGATATTTCCATGTACATACAGATAGCGGTGCAGATATTTCCATGTTTGTACAGATGGCGGTGTTGATATTTCCAACTATACGCAGATGAACGTGCAGATATTTCCATGTTTATACAGATGGTGGCACAGATATTTCTATGGATATGTAGATGGCGGTGTAGATATTTCCATGTTTATACAGATAGCGGTGTAGTTATTTCCATGTTTATATAGATAGCGGTGTAGGTATTTCCATGTATGTACACATGGCTGTGTAGATATTTCCATGTTTATACAGATGGCGGTGTAGATATTTCCATGTTTATACAGATAACTTAGTATTTCCATGTTTAAACAGATGACGGTGTAGATATTTCGATGTTTATAGAGATAGCAGTGGAGATATTTCCATGTTTATACAAATAGCGATGTAGTTATTGCAATGTTTATATAGATAGCGGTGCAGATATTTCTATGTATATACACATGGCTGTGTAGATATTTCCATGTTTATACAGATGGCGGTGTAGATATTTCCATTTTTATACAGATAAATTGGTAAGTATTTCCATGTTTATACAGATGGCTGTGTAGATATTTCGATGTTTATAGAGATAGCAGTGGAGATATTTCCATGTTTATACAAATAGCGATGTAGTTATTTCAATGTTTATATAGATAGCAGTGCAGATATTTCTATGTATATACACATGGCTGTGTATATATTTCCATGCTTATACAGATGGCGGTGTAGATATTTCCATGTTTATACAGATAAATTGGTAAGTATTTCCATGTTTATACAGATGGCGGTGTAAATATTTCAATGTTTATAGAAATAGCAGTGGAGATATTTCCATGTTTATACAGATAGTGGTGTAGTTATTTCCATGTTTATACAGATAGCGGTGTAGATATTTCCATGTTTATAGAGGTGGCGGTGTAGATATTTCCATGTTCATAGAGATAGCGCTGTTGATTTTCCCATGTTTATAGAGATATCTGTGTGGATATTTCCATGTTTATACAGATAGAGGTGTAGCTATTTCCATGTTTAGAGTGATGGCGGTGTAGATATTTCCATGTTTATACAGATCACGGTGTAGATATTTCCATGTTTATACAGATCGCGGTGTAGATATTTCCATGTTTATACAGATCATGGTGCAGATATTTCCATGTTTATACAGATCGCGGTGTTGATATTACCATGTTTATAGGGATGGCGGTGCAAATATTTGCAAAATTTATACAGATAGCGGTGTAGTTATTAGCATGTTTATACTGATAGCGGTGTAGATATTTCCATGTATAAACAGATGTCTGTGTATACACTTCCATGTTTAAACAGATGGCGGTGTAGATATTTCCTTGTTTATACAAATAGCGTTGTAGTTATTTCCATGTTTATACAGATAGCAGTGTAGATATTTCCATGCATATACAGATGGCTGTGTAGATATTTCCATGTTTATACAGATGGCTGTGTAGATATTTCCATGTTTATACAGATGACTTTGTAGGTATTTCCATGTTTATACAGATAGCGGTGTAGATATTTCCATGTTTATACAGATCGTGGTGTAGATATTTCCATGTTTATACAGACAGCAGTGGAGATATTTCCATGTTTATACACATAGCGGTGTTCATATTTCCAAGTTTATAGAGACAGCGGTGTAGGTATTTCCATGTTTATACAGATAGCGGTGCAGATAATTCCATGTTTATACAGATGCCTATGCAGGTATTTCCATATTTATACAGAGGGCAGTGGAGATATTTCCATGTTTATACAGATGGCCGTGTAGATATTTCCATGTTTATTCAGATGGCGGCGTAGATATTGCCAAGGACATGCAGATGGCGGTGTAGGTATTTCCATGTTTATACAGATAGCAGTGTAGGTATTTCCATGTTTACACAGATGGTGGTGTAGATATTTCCGTGTTTATACACATGGCGGAGTAGATACTTCCATCTTTATGGAGATGGCAGTGTAGATATTTTCATGTTCATAGAGATGGCGGTGTAGATATTTCCATATTTATAGAGATAGCGGTGTAGATATTTCCATCTTTCTACAGATGGCAGTGTAGATATTTCCATGTTTATACAGATGGCCGTGTAGATATTTCTATATTTATACAGATGTCTGTGTATATATTTCCATGTGTATACAGATGGTATTGTAGCTATTTCCATGTTTATACAGATGGTGGTGTAGATATTTCCATGTTTATTCAGATGACTGTGTAGATATTTCCATGTTTTTACAGATGGCAGTGTAGATATTTCAATGTTTATAGAGATGGCGCTGTTGATATTTCCATGTTTATAGAGATAACGGTGGAGATATTTCCATGTTTATACAGAGAGCAGTGGAGATATTTCCATGTTTATACACATAGCGGTGTACATATTTCCATGTTTACACAGATGCCTATGCAGATATTTCCATATTTATACTGAGGGCTGTGTAGATATTTCTATATTTATACAGATGGCAGTGCAGATATTTAAATGTTCCTACACATGACTGTGTAGATATTTCCATGTTTATACAGATGTCTTTGTAGTTATTTCCATGTTTATAGAGATAGCGGTGCAGATATTTCCATGTTTATACAGATAGCGGTGTATATATTTCCATGTTTATACAGATCATGGTGTAGATATTTCCATGTTTATACAGATACCGGTGTAGTTATTTCCATGTTTATACAGACCGCAGTGTAGATATTTCCATGTTTATAGAGATAGCAGTGTAGATATTTCCATGTTTGTACAGATGCCGGTGTTGATGTTTCCATCTATACACTGATTGCCGTGTAGGTATTTCCATGTGTATACAGATGGCATTGTAGATATTTCCATGTTTATACAGATGGTGGTGTACATATTTCCATGTTTACACAGATGACTGTATAGGTATTTCCATGTTTATACAGATGGCGGTGTAGATATTTCCAAGTTTATAGAGATAGCGGTGTAGACATTTCCATATTTATACAGATAACGGTGTAAAAGTTTCCATGTTTATACAGATAGCAGTGTAAATATTTCCATGTTTATACAGATCACGGTGTAGATATTTCCATGTTTATACCGATAACGGTATTGATATTTCCATGTTTATACAGACCGCGGTGTAGTTATTTCCATGTTTATACAGATAGCGGTGAAGAAATTTCCATGTTTGTACAGATGGCGGTGTTGATATTTCCATCTGTACACAAATGACCGTGTAGATATATCCATGTTTATACAGATGGCGGCGCAGATATGTCCATGGATATGTAGATGGCGGTATAGATATTTCCATGTTTATACAGATAGTGGTGTAGTTATTTCCATGTTTATATAGATAGCGGTGTAGATATTTCCATGTATGTACACATGGCTGTGTAGATATTTCCATGTTTATACAGATGGCGGTGTAGATATTTCCATGTTTATACAGATAACTTTGTAAGTATTTCCATGTTTATACAGATGGCGGTGTAGATATTTCGATGTTTATAGACATAGCAGTGGAGATATTTCCATGTTTATACAGATAGCGGTGTAGATATTTCCATGTTTATACTGATCGTGGTGTAGACATTTCCATGTATGTAGAGATGGCTGTGTAGATATTTCCATGTTCATAGAGATAGCGGTGTTGATTTTTCCATGTTTATAGAGATAGTGGTGTGGATATTTCCATGTTTATACAGATAGGTGTGTAGATATTTCCCTGTTTATAGAGATGGCGGTGTAGATATTTCCATGTTTATACAGATCACAGTGTAGATATTTCCTTGTTTATACAAATAGCGGTGGAGTTATTTCCATGTTTATACAGATAGTGGTGTAGATATTTCCATGTTTATACAGATGGCTGTGTAGATATTTCCATGTTTATACAGATGGCTGTGTAGATATTTCCATGTTTATACAGATGACTTTGTAGGTATTTCCATGTTTATACAAATGGCGGTTTCGATATTTCCAAGTTTATAGAGATAGCGGTGTAGACATTTCCATATTTTTACAGATAACGGTGTAGAAGTTTCCATGTTTATACAGATAGCGGTGTAAATATTTCCCTGTTTATACAGATCACGGTGTAGATATTTCCATGTTTATAGAGATAGCGGTGTAGATATTTCCATGTTTATACCGATAGCGGTATTGATATTTCTATGTTTATACAGACCGCGGTGTAGTTATTTCCATGTTTATACAGACAGCGGTGCAGAAATTTCCATGTTTGTACAGATGGCGGTGTTGATATTTCCATCTATACACAGATGACCGTGTAGATATTTCCATGTTTATACAGATGGCGGCGCAGATATTTCCATGGATATGTAGATGGCGGTGTAGATATTTCCATGTTTATACAGATAGCGGTGTAGTTATTTCCATGTTTATATAGATAGCGGTGTAGATATTTCCATGTATGTACACATGGCTGTGTAGATATTTCCATGTTTATACAGATGGCGGTGTAGATATTTCCATGTTTATACAGATAACTTTGTAAGTATTTCCATGTTTATACAGATGGCGGTGTAGATATTTCGATGTTTATAGAGATAGCAGTGGAGATATTTCCATGTTTATACAGATAGCGGTGTAGATATTTCCATGTTTATACTGATCGTGGTGTAGACATTTCCATGTTTATAGAGATGGCGGTGTAGATATTTCCATGTTCATAGAGATAGCGGTGTTGATTTTTCCATGTTTATAGAGATAGTGGTGTGGATATTTCCATGTTTATACAGATATGTGTGTAGATAGTTCCCTGTTTATAGAGATGGCGGTGTAGATATTTCCATGTTTATACAGATCACAGTGTAGATATTTCCTTGTTTATACAAATAGCGGTGTAGTTATTTCCATGTTTATACAGATAGTGGTGTAGATATTTCCATGTTTATAGAGATGGCTGTGTAGATATTTCCATGTTTATACAGATGGCTGTGTAGATATTTCCATGTTTATACAGATGACTTTGTAGTTATTTCCATGTTTATACAGATGGCGGTGTCGATATTTCCATATTTATAGAGATAACTGTGTAGATATTTCCATGTTTATACAGATAGCGGTGTAGATATTTCCATGTTTATACAGATCGCGGTGTAGATATTTCCATGTTTATACAGATCGCGGTGTAGATATTTCCATGTTTATACAGATAGCGGTGTAGATATTTCCATGTTTTTACAGATATCGGTGTAGATATTTCCATGTTTACACAGATTGCGGTGTAGATATTTCCATCTTTCTACAGATGGCATTGTAGATATTTCCATGTTTATACAGATGACTGTATAGGTATTTCCATGTTTTTACAGATGGCGGTGCAGATATTTCCATGTCTATAGAGATAGCGGTGTAGATATTTCCATGTTTGTACAGATGGCGGTGTTGATATTTCCATCTATACACAGATGGCCATGTAGATATTTTCATGTTTATTCTGATGGCGGCGTAGATTTTTCCAAGGACATGAAGATGGCGGTGTAGTTATTTCCATTTATATACAGATAGAGGTGTAGGTATTTCCATGTTTACACAGATGGTGGTGTAGATATTTCCGTGTTTATACACATGGCGGAGTAGATACTTCCATCTTTATGGAGATGGCAGTGTAGATATTTTCATGTTCATAGAGATGACGGTGTAGATATTTCCATATTTATAGAGATAGCGGTGTAGATATTTCCATCTTTCTACAGATGGCAGTGTAGATATTTCCATGTTTATACAGATGGCCGTGTAGATATTTCCATATTTATACAGATGTCTGTGTAGATATTTCCATGTGTATTCAGATGGTATTGTAGCTATTTCCATGTTTATACAGATGGTGGTGTAGATATTTCCATGTTTATTCAGATAAATGTGTAGATATTTCCATGTTTTTACAGATGGCAGTGTAGATATTTCAATGTTTATATAGATGGCGCTGTTGATATTTCCATGTTTATACAGATAACGGTGGAGATATTTCCATGTTTATACAGAGAACAGTGGAGATATTTCCATGTATATACACATAGCGGTGTACATATTTCCATGTTTATAGAGACAGCGGTGTAGGTATTTCCATGTTTATACAGATAGCGGTGCAGATATTTCCATGTATACACAGATGCCTATGCAGATATTTCCATATTTATACAGAGGGCTGTGTAGATATTTCTATATTCATACAGATGGCAGTGTAGATATTTAAATGTTCCTACACATGACTGTGTAGGTATTTCCATGTTTATACAGATGTCTTTGTAGTTATTTCCATGTTTATAGAGATAGCGGTGCAGATATTTCCATGTTTATACAGATAGCGGTGTATATATTTCCATGTTTATACAGATCATGGTGTAGATATTTCCATGTTTATACAGATAACGGTGAAGTTATTTCCATGTTTATACAAACCGCAGTGTAGATACTTCCATGTTTATAGAGATAGCAGTGTAGATATTTCCATGTATGTACAGATGGCGGTGTTGATGTTTCCATCTATACACTGATTGCCGTGTAGCTATTTCCATGTGTATGCAGATGGCATTGTAGATATTTCCATGTTTATACAGATGGTGGTGTAGATATTTCCATGTTTACACAGATGACTGTATAGGTATTTCGATGTTTATACAGATGGCGGTGTAGATATTTCCTAGTTTATAGAGATAGCGGTGTAGATATTTCCATATTTATACAGATAACGGTGTAGAAGTTTCCATGTTTATACAGATAGCAGTGTCAATATTTCCATGTTTATACAGATCACGGTGTAGATATTTCCATGTTTATAGAGATAGCGGTGTAGATATTTCCATGTTTATACTGATGGCGGTGTTGATATTTCCATGTTTATACAGACCGCGGTGTAGATATTTCCATGTTTATACAGATAGCGGTGCAGATATTTCCATGTTTGTACATATGGCGGTGTTGATATTTCCATCTATACACAGATGACCGTGTAGATATTTCCATGTTTATACAGACGGCGGCGCAGAAATTTCCATGGATATGTAGATGGCGGTGTAGATATTTCCATGTTTATACAGATAGTGGTGTAGTTATTTCCATGTTTATATAGATAGCGGTGTAGATATTTCCATGTATGTACACATGGCTGTGTAGGTATTTCCATGTTTATACAGATGGCGGTGTAGATATTTCCATGTTTATACAGATAACTTTGTAAGTATTTCCATGTTTACACAGATGGCGGTGTAGATATTTCGATGTTTATAGAGATAGCAGTGGAGATATTTCCATGTTTATACAGATAGCGGTGTAGATATTTCCATGTTTATACTGATCGTGGTGTAGACATTTCCATGTTTATAGAGATGGCGGTGTAGATATTTACATGTTCATAGAGATAGCGGTGTTGATTTTTCCATGTTTATAGAGATAGCGGTGTGGATATTTCCATGTTTATACAGATAGGGGTGTAGATATTTTCCTGTTTATAGAGATGGCGTTGTAGATATTTCCATGTTTATACAGATCACGGTGTAGATATTTCCTTGTTTATACAAATAGCGGTGTAGTTATTTCCATGTTTATACAGATAGTGGTGTAGATATTTCCATGTATATACAGATGGCTGTGTAGAAATTTCCATGTTTATACAGATGGCTGTGTGGATATTTCCATGTTTATACAGATGACTTTGTAGGTATTTCCATGTTTATACAGATGGCGGTGTAGATATTTCCATGTTTATAGAGATAACTGTGTAGATATTTCCATGTTTATACAGATAGCGGTGTAGATATTTCCATGTTTATACAGATCGCGATGTAGATATTTCCATGTTTATGCAGATCGCGGTGTAGATATTTCCATGTTTATACAGATAGCGGTGTAGATATTTCCATGTTTTTACAGATATCGGTGTAGATATTTCCATGTTTACACAGATTGCGGTGTAGATATTTCCATCTTTCTACAGATGGCATTGTAGATATTTCCATGTTTATACAGATGACTGTATAGGTATTTCCATGTTTTTACAGATGGCGGTGCAGATATTTACATGTCTATAGAGATAGCGGTGTAGATATTTCCATGTTTGTACAGATGGCGGTGTTGATATTTCCATCTATACACAGATGGCCGTGTAGATATTTCCATGTTTATTCAGATGGCGGCGTAGATATTTCCAAGGACATGCAGATGGCGGTGTGGTTATTTCCATGTTTATACAGATAGCGGTGTAGGTATTTCCATGTTTACACAGATGGTGGTGTAGATATTTCCGTGTTTATACACATGGCGGAGTAGATACATCCATCTTTATGGAGATGGCAGTGTAGATATTTTCATGTTCATAGAGATGGCGGTGTAGATATTTCCATATTTATAGAGATAGTGGTGTAGATGTTTCCATCTTTCTACAGATGGCAGTGTAGATATTTCCATGTTTATACAGATGGCTGTGTGGATATTTCCATGTTTATACAGATGACTTTTTAGGTATTTCCATGTTTATACAGAAGGCGGTGTAGATATTTCCATGTTTATAGAGATAACTGTGTAGATATTTCCATGTTTATACAGATAGCGGTGTAGATATTTCCATGTTTATACAGATCGCGATGTAGATATTTCCATGTTTATGCAGATCACGGTGTAGATATTTCCATGTTTATACAGATAGCGGTGTAGATATTTCCATGTTTTTACAGATATCGGTGTAGGTATTTCCATGTTTACACAGATTGCGGTGTAGATATTTCCATCTTTCTACAGATGGCATTGTAGATATTTCCATGTTTATACAGATGACTGTATAGGTATTTCCATGTTTTTACAGATGGCGGTGCAGATATTTCCATGTCTATGGAGATAGCGGTGTAGATATTTCCATGTTTGTACAGATGGCGGTGTTGATATTTCCATCTATACACAGATGGCCGTGTAGATATTTCCATGTTTATTCAGATGGCGGCGTAGATATTTCCAAGGACATGCAGATGGCGGTGTGGTTATTTCCATGTTTATACAGATAGCGGTGTAGGTATTTCCATGTTTACACAGATGGTGGTGTAGATATTTCCGTGTTTATACACATGGCGGAGTAGATACTTCCATCTTTATGGAGATGGCTGTGTAGATATTTTCATGTTCATAGAGATGGCGGTGTAGATATTTCCATATTTATAGAGATAGCGGTGTAGATATTTCCAACTTTCTACAGATGGCAGTGTAGATATTTCCATGTTTATACAGATGGCCGTGTAGATATTTCCATATTTATACAGATGTCTGTGTAGATATTTCCATGTGTATACAGATGGTATTTTAGCTATTTCCATGTTTATACAGATGGTGGTGTAGATATTTCCATGTTTATTCAGATGACTGTGTAGATATTTCCATGTTTTTACAAATGGCAGTGTAGATATTTCAATGTTTATATAGATGGCGCTGTTGATATTTCCATGTTTATACAGATAATGGTGGAGATATTTCCATGTTTATACAGAGAGCAGTGGAGATATTTCCATGTTTATACACATAGCGGTGTACATATTTCCATGTTTATAGAGACAGCGGTGTAGGTATTTCCATGTTTATACAGATAGCGGTGCAGTTATTTCCATGTTTACACAGATACCTATGCAGATATTTCCATATTTATACAGAGGGCTGTGTAGATATTTCTATATTTATACAGATGGCAGTGTAGATATTTAAATGTTCCTACACATGACTGTGTAGGTATTTCCATGTTTATACAGATGTCTTTGTAGTTATTTCCATGTTTATAGAGATAGCGGTGCAGACAATTCCATGTTTATACATATAGCGGTGTACATATTTCCATGTTTATACAGATCATGGTGTAGATATTTCCATGTTCATACAGATACCGGTGTAGATATTTCCATGTTTGTACAGATGGCGGTGTTGATATTTCCATCTATACACTGATTGCCGTGTAGGTATTTCCATGTGTATAGAGATGGCATTGTAGATATTTCCATGTTTATACCGATGGTGGTGTAGATATTTCCATGTTTACACAGATGACTGTTTAGTTATTTCCATGTTTATACAGATGGCGGTGTAGATATATCCAAGTTTATAGAGATAGCGGTGTAGATATTTCCATATTTATACAGATAACGGTGTAGAAGTTTCCATGTTTATACAGATAGCAGTGTAAATATTTCCATGTTTATACAGATCACGGTGTAGATATTTCCATGTTTATAGAGATAGCGGTGTAGATATTTCCATGTTTATACCGATAGCGGTGTTGATATTTCCATGTTTATACAGACCGCGGTGTAGATATTTCCATGTTTATACAGATAGCGGTGCAGATATTTCCATGTTTGTACAGATGGCGGTGTTGATATTTCCATCTATACACAGATGACCGTGTAGATGTTTCCATGTTTATACAGACGGCGGCACAGAAATTTCCATGGATATGTAGATGGCGGTGTAGATATTTCCATGTTTATACAGATAGTGGTGTAGTTATTTCCATGTTTATATAGATAGCGGTGTAGATATTTCCATGTATGTACACATGGCTGTGTAGATATTTCCATGTTTATACAGATGGCGGTGTAGATATTTCCATGTTTATACAGATAACTTTGTAAGTATTTCCATGTTTATACAGATGGCGATGTAGATATTTCGATGTTTATACAGATAGCAGTGGATATATTTCCATGTTTATACAGATAGCGGTGTAGATATTTCCATGTTTATACTGATCGTAGTTTAGACATTTCCATGTTTATAGAGATGGCGGTGTAGATATTTACATGTTCATAGAGATAGCGGTGTTGATTTTTCCATGTTTATAGAGATAGCGGTGTGGATATTTCCATGTTTATACAGATAGTGGTGTAGATATTTTCCTGTTTATAGAGATGGCGGTGTAGATATTTTCATGTTTATACAGATTACAGTGTAGATATTTCCTTGTTTATACAAATAGCGGTGTAGTTATTTCCATGTTTATACAGATAGTGGTGTAGATATTTCCATGTATATACAGATGGCTGTGTGGATATTTCCAAGTTTATACAGATGGCTGTGTGGATATTTCCATGTTTATACAGATGACTTTGTAGGTATTTCCATGTTTATACAGATGGCGGTGTAGATATTTCCATGTTTATAGAGATAACTGTGTAGATATTTCCATGTTTATACAGATAGCGGTGTAGATATTTCCATGTTTATACAGATCGCGATGTAGATATTTCCATGTTTATGCAGATCGCGGTGTAGATATTTCCATGTTTATACAGATAGCGGTGTAGATATTTCCATGTTTTTACAGATATCGGTGTAGATATTTCCATGTTTACACAGATTGCGGTGTAGGTATTTCCATCTTTCTACAGATGGCATTGTAGATATTTCCATGTTTATACAGATGACTGTATAGGTATTTCCATGTTTTTACAGATGGCGGTGCAGATATTTCCATGTCTATAGAGATAGCGGTGTAGATATTTCCATGTTTGTACAGATGGCGGTGTTGATATTTCCATCTATACAGAGATGGCCGTGTAGATATTTCCATGTTTATTCAGATGGCGGCGTAGATACATCCAAGGACATGCAGATGGCGGTGTGGTTATTTCCATGTTTATACAGATAGCGGTGTAGGTATTTCCATGTTTACACAGATGGTGGTGTAGATATTTCCGTGTTTATACACATGGCGGGAGTAGATACTTCCATCTTTATGGAGATGGCAGTGTAGATATTTTCATGTTCATAGAGATGGCGTTGTAGATATTTCCATATTTATAGAGATAGCGGTGTAGATATTTCCATCTTTCTACAGATGGCAGTGTAGATATTTCCATGTTTATACAGATGGCCGTGTAGATATTTCCATATTTATACAGATGTCTGTGTAGATATTTCCATGTGTATACAGATGGTATTGTAGCTATTTCCATGTTTATACAGATGGTTGTGTAGATATTTCCATGTTTATTCAGACGACTGTGTAGATATTTCCATGTTTTTACAGATGGCAGTGTAGATATTTCAATGTTTATATAGATGGCGCTGTTGATATTTCCATGTTTATACAGATAACGGTGGAGATATTTCCATGTTTATACAGAGAGCAGTGGAGATATTTCCATGTTTATACACATAGCGGTGTACATATTTCCATGTTTATAGAGACAGCAGTGTAGGTATTTCCATGTTTATACAGATAGCGGTGCAGATATTTCCATGTTTACACAGATGCCTATGCAGATATTTCCATATTTATACAGAGGGCTGTGTAGATATTTCTATATTTATACAGATGGCAGTGTAGATATTTAAATGTTCCTACACATGACTGTGTAGGTATTTCCATGTTTATACAGATGTCTTTGTAGTTATTTCCATGTTTATAGAGATAGCGGTGCAGATATTTCCATGTTTATACAGATAGCGGTGTATATATTTCCATGTTTATACAGATCATGGTGTAGATATTTCCATGTTTATACAGATACTAGTGTAGATATTTCCATGTTTATACAGACCGCAGTGTAGATATTTCCATGTTTATAGAGATAGCAGTGTAGATATTTCCATGTTTGTACAGATGGCGGTGTTGATGTTTCCATCTATACACTGATTGCCGTGTAGGTATTTCCATGTGTATACAGATGGCATTGTAGATATTTCCATGTTTGTACAGATGGTGGTGTAGATATTTCCATGTTTACACAGATGACTGTATAGGTATTTCCATGTTTATACAGATGGCGGTGTAGATATATCCAAGTTTATAGAGATAGCGGTGTAGATATTTCCATATTTATACAGATAACGGTGTAGAAGTTTCCATGTTTATACAGATAGCAGTGTCAATATTTCCATGTTTATACAGATCACGGTGTAGATATTTCCATGTTTATAGAGATAGCGGTGTAGATATTTCCATGTTTATACTGATGGTGGTGTTGATATTTCCATGTTTATACAGACCGCGGTGTAGATATTTCCATGTTTATACAGATAGCGGTGCAGATATTTCCATGTTTGTACATATGGCGGTGTTGATATTTCCATCTATACACAGATGACCGTGTAGATATTTCCATGTTTATACAGACGGCGGCGCAGAAATTTCCATGGATATGTAGATGGCGGTGTAGATATTTCCATGTTTATACAGATAGTGGTGTAGTTATTTCCATGTTTATATAGATAGCGGTGTAGATATTTCCATGTATGTACACATGGCTGTGTAGGTATTTCCATGTTTATACAGATGGCGGTGTAGATATTTCCATGTTTATACAGATAACTTTGTAAGTATTTCCATGTTTACACAGATGGCGGTGTAGATATTTCGATGTTTATAGAGATAGCAGTGGAGATATTTCCATGTTTATACAGATAGCGGTGTAGATATTTCCATGTTTATACTGATCGTGGTGTAGACATTTCCATGTTTATAGAGATGGCGGTGTAGATATTTACATGTTCATAGAGATAGCGGTGTTGATTTTTCCATGTTTATAGAGATAGCGGTGTGGATATTTCCATGTTTATACAGATAGGGGTGTAGATATTTTCCTGTTTATAGAGATGGCGTTGTAGATATTTCCATGTTTATACAGATCACGGTGTAGATATTTCCTTGTTTATACAAATAGCGGTGTAGTTATTTCCATGTTTATACAGATAGTGGTGTAGATATTTCCATGTATATACAGATGGCTGTGTAGAAATTTCCATGTTTATACAGATGGCTGTGTGGATATTTCCATGTTTATACAGATGACTTTGTAGGTATTTCCATGTTTATACAGATGGCGGTGTAGATATTTCCATGTTTATAGAGATAACTGTGTAGATATTTCCATGTTTATACAGATAGCGGTGTAGATATTTCCATGTTTATACAGATCGCGATGTAGATATTTCCATGTTTATGCAGATCGCGGTGTAGATATTTCCATGTTTATACAGATAGCGGTGTAGATATTTCCATGTTTTTACAGATATCGGTGTAGATATTTCCATGTTTACACAGATTGCGGTGTAGATATTTCCATCTTTCTACAGATGGCATTGTAGATATTTCCATGTTTATACAGATGACTGTATAGGTATTTCCATGTTTTTACAGATGGCGGTGCAGATATTTACATGTCTATAGAGATAGCGGTGTAGATATTTCCATGTTTGTACAGATGGCGGTGTTGATATTTCCATCTATACACAGATGGCCGTGTAGATATTTCCATGTTTATTCAGATGGCGGCGTAGATATTTCCAAGGACATGCAGATGGCGGTGTGGTTATTTCCATGTTTATACAGATAGCGGTGTAGGTATTTCCATGTTTACACAGATGGTGGTGTAGATATTTCCGTGTTTATACACATGGCGGAGTAGATACATCCATCTTTATGGAGATGGCAGTGTAGATATTTTCATGTTCATAGAGATGGCGGTGTAGATATTTCCATATTTATAGAGATAGTGGTGTAGATGTTTCCATCTTTCTACAGATGGCAGTGTAGATATTTCCATGTTTATACAGATGGCTGTGTGGATATTTCCATGTTTATACAGATGACTTTTTAGGTATTTCCATGTTTATACAGAAGGCGGTGTAGATATTTCCATGTTTATAGAGATAACTGTGTAGATATTTCCATGTTTATACAGATAGCGGTGTAGATATTTCCATGTTTATACAGATCGCGATGTAGATATTTCCATGTTTATGCAGATCACGGTGTAGATATTTCCATGTTTATACAGATAGCGGTGTAGATATTTCCATGTTTTTACAGATATCGGTGTAGGTATTTCCATGTTTACACAGATTGCGGTGTAGATATTTCCATCTTTCTACAGATGGCATTGTAGATATTTCCATGTTTATACAGATGACTGTATAGGTATTTCCATGTTTTTACAGATGGCGGTGCAGATATTTCCATGTCTATGGAGATAGCGGTGTAGATATTTCCATGTTTGTACAGATGGCGGTGTTGATATTTCCATCTATACACAGATGGCCGTGTAGATATTTCCATGTTTATTCAGATGGCGGCGTAGATATTTCCAAGGACATGCAGATGGCGGTGTGGTTATTTCCATGTTTATACAGATAGCGGTGTAGGTATTTCCATGTTTACACAGATGGTGGTGTAGATATTTCCGTGTTTATACACATGGCGGAGTAGATACTTCCATCTTTATGGAGATGGCTGTGTAGATATTTTCATGTTCATAGAGATGGCGGTGTAGATATTTCCATATTTATAGAGATAGCGGTGTAGATATTTCCAACTTTCTACAGATGGCAGTGTAGATATTTCCATGTTTATACAGATGGCCGTGTAGATATTTCCATATTTATACAGATGTCTGTGTAGATATTTCCATGTGTATACAGATGGTATTTTAGCTATTTCCATGTTTATACAGATGGTGGTGTAGATATTTCCATGTTTATTCAGATGACTGTGTAGATATTTCCATGTTTTTACAAATGGCAGTGTAGATATTTCAATGTTTATATAGATGGCGCTGTTGATATTTCCATGTTTATACAGATAATGGTGGAGATATTTCCATGTTTATACAGAGAGCAGTGGAGATATTTCCATGTTTATACACATAGCGGTGTACATATTTCCATGTTTATAGAGACAGCGGTGTAGGTATTTCCATGTTTATACAGATAGCGGTGCAGTTATTTCCATGTTTACACAGATACCTATGCAGATATTTCCATATTTATACAGAGGGCTGTGTAGATATTTCTATATTTATACAGATGGCAGTGTAGATATTTAAATGTTCCTACACATGACTGTGTAGGTATTTCCATGTTTATACAGATGTCTTTGTAGTTATTTCCATGTTTATAGAGATAGCGGTGCAGACAATTCCATGTTTATACATATAGCGGTGTACATATTTCCATGTTTATACAGATCATGGTGTAGATATTTCCATGTTCATACAGATACCGGTGTAGATATTTCCATGTTTGTACAGATGGCGGTGTTGATATTTCCATCTATACACTGATTGCCGTGTAGGTATTTCCATGTGTATAGAGATGGCATTGTAGATATTTCCATGTTTATACCGATGGTGGTGTAGATATTTCCATGTTTACACAGATGACTGTTTAGTTATTTCCATGTTTATACAGATGGCGGTGTAGATATATCCAAGTTTATAGAGATAGCGGTGTAGATATTTCCATATTTATACAGATAACGGTGTAGAAGTTTCCATGTTTATACAGATAGCAGTGTAAATATTTCCATGTTTATACAGATCACGGTGTAGATATTTCCATGTTTATAGAGATAGCGGTGTAGATATTTCCATGTTTATACCGATAGCGGTGTTGATATTTCCATGTTTATACAGACCGCGGTGTAGATATTTCCATGTTTATACAGATAGCGGTGCAGATATTTCCATGTTTGTACAGATGGCGGTGTTGATATTTCCATCTATACACAGATGACCGTGTAGATGTTTCCATGTTTATACAGACGGCGGCACAGAAATTTCCATGGATATGTAGATGGCGGTGTAGATATTTCCATGTTTATACAGATAGTGGTGTAGTTATTTCCATGTTTATATAGATAGCGGTGTAGATATTTCCATGTATGTACACATGGCTGTGTAGATATTTCCATGTTTATACAGATGGCGGTGTAGATATTTCCATGTTTATACAGATAACTTTGTAAGTATTTCCATGTTTATACAGATGGCGATGTAGATATTTCGATGTTTATACAGATAGCAGTGGATATATTTCCATGTTTATACAGATAGCGGTGTAGATATTTCCATGTTTATACTGATCGTAGTTTAGACATTTCCATGTTTATAGAGATGGCGGTGTAGATATTTACATGTTCATAGAGATAGCGGTGTTGATTTTTCCATGTTTATAGAGATAGCGGTGTGGATATTTCCATGTTTATACAGATAGTGGTGTAGATATTTTCCTGTTTATAGAGATGGCGGTGTAGATATTTCCATGTTTATACAGATTACAGTGTAGATATTTCCTTGTTTATACAAATAGCGGTGTAGTTATTTCCATGTTTATACAGATAGTGGTGTAGATATTTCCATGTATATACAGATGGCTGTGTGGATATTTCCAAGTTTATACAGATGGCTGTGTGGATATTTCCATGTTTATACAGATGACTTTGTAGGTATTTCCATGTTTATACAGATGGCGGTGTAGATATTTCCATGTTTATAGAGATAACTGTGTAGATATTTCCATGTTTATACAGATAGCGGTGTAGATATTTCCATGTTTATACAGATCGCGATGTAGATATTTCCATGTTTATGCAGATCGCGGTGTAGATATTTCCATGTTTATACAGATAGCGGTGTAGATATTTCCATGTTTTTACAGATATCGGTGTAGATATTTCCATGTTTACACAGATTGCGGTGTAGGTATTTCCATCTTTCTACAGATGGCATTGTAGATATTTCCATGTTTATACAGATGACTGTATAGGTATTTCCATGTTTTTACAGATGGCGGTGCAGATATTTCCATGTCTATAGAGATAGCGGTGTAGATATTTCCATGTTTGTACAGATGGCGGTGTTGATATTTCCATCTATACAGAGATGGCCGTGTAGATATTTCCATGTTTATTCAGATGGCGGCGTAGATACATCCAAGGACATGCAGATGGCGGTGTGGTTATTTCCATGTTTATACAGATAGCGGTGTAGGTATTTCCATGTTTACACAGATGGTGGTGTAGATATTTCCGTGTTTATACACATGGCGGGAGTAGATACTTCCATCTTTATGGAGATGGCAGTGTAGATATTTTCATGTTCATAGAGATGGCGTTGTAGATATTTCCATATTTATAGAGATAGCGGTGTAGATATTTCCATCTTTCTACAGATGGCAGTGTAGATATTTCCATGTTTATACAGATGGCCGTGTAGATATTTCCATATTTATACAGATGTCTGTGTAGATATTTCCATGTGTATACAGATGGTATTGTAGCTATTTCCATGTTTATACAGATGGTTGTGTAGATATTTCCATGTTTATTCAGACGACTGTGTAGATATTTCCATGTTTTTACAGATGGCAGTGTAGATATTTCAATGTTTATATAGATGGCGCTGTTGATATTTCCATGTTTATACAGATAACGGTGGAGATATTTCCATGTTTATACAGAGAGCAGTGGAGATATTTCCATGTTTATACACATAGCGGTGTACATATTTCCATGTTTATAGAGACAGCAGTGTAGGTATTTCCATGTTTATACAGATAGCGGTGCAGATATTTCCATGTTTACACAGATGCCTATGCAGATATTTCCATATTTATACAGAGGGCTGTGTAGATATTTCTATATTTATACAGATGGCAGTGTAGATATTTAAATGTTCCTACACATGACTGTGTAGGTATTTCCATGTTTATACAGATGTCTTTGTAGTTATTTCCATGTTTATAGAGATAGCGGTGCAGATATTTCCATGTTTATACAGATAGCGGTGTATATATTTCCATGTTTATACAGATCATGGTGTAGATATTTCCATGTTTATACAGATACTAGTGTAGATATTTCCATGTTTATACAGACCGCAGTGTAGATATTTCCATGTTTATAGAGATAGCAGTGTAGATATTTCCATGTTTGTACAGATGGCGGTGTTGATGTTTCCATCTATACACTGATTGCCGTGTAGGTATTTCCATGTGTATACAGATGGCATTGTAGATATTTCCATGTTTGTACAGATGGTGGTGTAGATATTTCCATGTTTACACAGATGACTGTATAGGTATTTCCATGTTTATACAGATGGCGGTGTAGATATATCCAAGTTTATAGAGATAGCGGTGTAGATATTTCCATATTTATACAGATAACGGTGTAGAAGTTTCCATGTTTATACAGATAGCAGTGTCAATATTTCCATGTTTATACAGATCACGGTGTAGATATTTCCATGTTTATAGAGATAGCGGTGTAGATATTTCCATGTTTATACTGATGGCGGTGTTGATATTTCCATGTTTATACAGACCGCGGTGTAGATATTTCCATGTTTATACAGATAGCGGTGCAGATATTTCCATGTTTGTACATATGGCGGTGTTGATATTTCCATCTATACACAGATGACCGTGTAGATATTTCCATGTTTATACAGACGGCGGCGCAGAAATTTCCATGGATATGTAGATGGCGGTGTAGATATTTCCATGTTTATACAGATAGTGGTGTAGTTATTTCCATGTTTATATAGATAGCGGTGTAGATATTTCCATGTATGTACACATGGCTGTGTAGGTATTTCCATGTTTATACAGATGGCGGTGTAGATATTTCCATGTTTATACAGATAACTTTGTAAGTATTTCCATGTTTACACAGATGGCGGTGTAGATATTTCGATGTTTATAGAGATAGCAGTGGAGATATTTCCATGTTTATACAGATAGCAGTGTAGATATTTCCATGTTTATACTGATCGTGGTGTAGACATTTCCATGTATGTAGAGATGGCGGTGTAGATATTTCCATGTTCATAGAGATAGCGGTGTTGATTTTTCCATGTTTATAGAGATAGTGGTGTGGATATTTCCATGTTTATACAGATAGGTGTGTAGATATTTCCCTGTTTATAGAGATGGCGGTGTAGATATTTCCATGTTTATACAGATCACAGTGTAGATATTTCCTTGTTTATACAAATAGCGGTGTAGTTATTTCCATGTTTATACAGATAGTGGTGTAGATATTTCCATGTTTATAGAGATGGCTGTGTAGATATTTCCATGTTTATACAGATGGCTGTGTAGATATTTCCATGTTTATACAGATGACTTTGTAGATATTTCCATGTTTATACAAATGGCGGTGTCGATATTTCCAAGTTTATAGAGATAGCGGTGTAGACATTTCCATATTTTTACAGATAACGGTGTAGAAGTTTCCATGTTTATACAGATAGCGGTGTAAAGATTTCCCTGTTTATACAGATCACGGTGTAGATATTTCCATGTTTATAGAGATAGCGGTGTAGATATTTCCATGTTTATACCGATAGCAGTATTGATATTTCTATGTTTATACAGACCGCGGTGTAGTTATTTCCATGTTTATACAGACAGCGGTGCAGAAATTTCCATGTTTGTACAGATGGCGGTGTTGATATTTCCATCTATACACAGATGACCGTGTAGATATTTCCATGTTTATACAGATGGCGGTGCAGATATTTCCATGGATATGTAGATGGCGGTGTAGATATTTCCATGTTTATACAGATAGCGGTGTAGTTATTTCCATGTTTATATAGATAGCGGTGTAGATATTTCCATGTATGTACACATGGCTGTGTAGATATTTCCATGTTTATACAGATGGCGGTGTAGATATTTCCATGTTTATACAGATAACTTTGTAAGTATTTCCATGTTTATACAGATGGCGGTGTAGATATTTCGATGTTTATAGAGATAGCAGTGGAGATATTTCCATGTTTATACAGATAGCGGTGTAGATATTTCCATGTTTATACTGATCGTGGTGTAGACATTTCCATGTTTATAGAGATGGCGGTGTAGATATTTCCATGTTCATAGAGATAGCGGTGTTGATTTTTCCATGTTTATAGAGATAGTGGTGTGGATATTTCCATGTTTATACAGATATGTGTGTAGATATTTCCCTGTTTATAGAGATGGCGGTGTAGATATTTCCATGTTTATACAGATCACAGTGTAGATATTTCCTTGTTTATACAAATAGCGGTGTAGTTATTTCCATGTTTATACAGATAGTGGTGTAGATATTTCCATGTTTATAGAGATGGCTGTGTAGATATTTCCATGTTTATACAGATGGCTGTGTAGATATTTCCATGTTTATACAGATGACTTTGTAGTTATTTCCATGTTTATACAGATGGCGGTGTCGATATTTCCATATTTATAGAGATAACTGTGTAGATATTTCCATGTTTCTACAGATAGCGGTGTAGATATTTCCATGTTTATACAGATCGCGGTGTAGATATTTCCATGTTTATACAGATCGCGGTGTAGATATTTCCATGTTTATACAGATAGCGGTGTAGATATTTCCATGTTTTTACAGATATCGGTGTAGATATTTCCATGTTTACACAGATTGCGGTGTAGATATTTCCATCTTTCTACAGATGGCATTGTAGATATTTCCATGTTTATACAGATGACTGTATAGGTATTTCCATGTTTTTACAGATGGCGGTGCAGATATTTCCATGTCTATAGAGATAGCGGTGTAGATATTTCCATGTTTGTACAGATGGCGGTGTTGATATTTCCATCTATACACAGATGGCCGTGTAGATATTTCCATGTTTATTCAGATGGCGGCGTAGATTTTTCCAAGGACATGAAGATGGCGGTGTAGTTATTTCCATTTATATACAGATAGCGGTGTAGGTATTTCCATGTTTACACAGATGGTGGTGTAGATATTTCCGTGTTTATACACATGGCGGAGTAGATACTTCCATCTTTATGGAGATGGCAGTGTAGATATTTTCATGTTCATAGAGATGACGGTGTAGATATTTCCATATTTATAGAGATAGCGGTGTAGATATTTCCATCTTTCTACAGATGGCAGTGTAGATATTTCCATGTTTATACAGATGGCCGTGTAGATATTTCCATATTTATACAGATGTCTGTGTAGATATTTCCATGTGTATTCAGATGGTATTGTAGCTATTTCCATGTTTATACAGATGGTGGTGTAGATATTTCCATGTTTATTCAGATAAATGTGTAGATATTTCCATGTTTTTACAGATGGCAGTGTAGATATTTCAATGTTTATATAGATGGCGCTGTTGATATTTCCATGTTTATACAGATAACGGTGGAGATATTTCCATGTTTATACAGAGAACATTGGAGATATTTCCATGTACATACACATAGCGGTGTACATATTTCCATGTTTATAGAGACAGCGGTGTAGGTATTTCCATGTTTATACAGATAGCGGTGCAGATATTTCCATGTATACACAGATGCCTATGCAGATATTTCCATATTTATACAGAGGGCTGTGTAGATATTTCTATATTCATACAGATGGCAGTGTAGATATTTAAATGTTCCTACACATGACTGTGTAGGTATTTCCATGTTTATACAGATGTCTTTGTAGTTATTTCCATGTTTATAGAGATAGCGGTGCAGATATTTCCATGTTTATACAGATAGCGGTGTATATATTTCCATGTTTATACAGATCATGGTGTAGATATTTCCATGTTTATACAGATAACGGTGTAGTTATTTCCATGTTTATACAAACCGCAGTGTAGATACTTCCATGTTTATAGAGATAGCAGTGTAGATATTTCCATGTTTGTACAGATGGCGGTGTTGATGTTTCCATCTATACACTGATTGCCGTGTAGGTATTTCCATGTGTATGCAGATGGCATTGTAGATATTTCCATGTTTATACAGATGGTGGTGTAGATATTTCCATGTTTACACAGATGACTGTATAGGTATTTCGATGTTTATACAGATGGCGGTGTAGATATTTCCTAGTTTATAGAGATAGCAGTGTAGATATTTCCATATTTATACAGATAACGGTGTAGAAGTTTCCATGATTATACAGATAGCGGTGTAAATATTTCCATGTTTATACAGATCACGGTGTAGATATTTCCATGTTTATAGAGATAGCAGTGTAGATATTTCCATGTTTATACTGATAGCGGTGTTGATATTTCCATGTTTATACAGACCGCGGTGTAGATATTTCCATGTTTATACAGATAGCGGTGCAGATATTTCCATGTTTGAACAGATGGCGGTGTTGATATTTCCATCTATACACAGATGACCGTGTAGATAGTTCCATGTTTATACAGATGGCGGCGCAGATATTTCCATGGATATGTAGATGGCGGTGTAGATATTTCCATGTTTATACAGATAGCGGTGTAGTTATTTCCATGTTTATATAGATAGCGGTGTAGATATTTCCATGTATGTACACATGGCTCTGTAGATATTTCCATGTTTATACAGATGGCGGTGTAGATATTTCCATGTTTATACAGATAACTTTTTAAGTATTTCCATGTTTATATAGACGGCGGTGTAGATATTTCAATGTTTATAGAGATAGCAGTGGAGATATTTCCATGTTTATACAGATAGCGGTGTAGATATTTCCATGTTTATACTGATCGTGGTGTAGACATTTCCATGTTTATAGAGATGGCGGTGTAGATATTTCCATGTTCATAGAGATAGCGGTGTTGATTTTTCCATGTTTATAGAGATAGCGGTGTGGATATTTCCATGTTTATACCGATAGGGGTTGAGATATTTCCCTGTTTATAGAGATGGCGGTGTAGATATTTCCATGTTTATACAGATCACGGTGTAGATATTTCCTTGTTTATACAAATAGCGGTGTAGTTATTTCCATGTTTATACAGATAGTGGTGTAGATATTTCCATGTATATACAGATGGCTGTGTAGATATTTCCATGTTTATACAGATGGCTGTGTAGATATTTCCATGTTTATACAGATGGCTGTGTACATATTTCCATGTTTATACAGATGACTTTGTAGGTATTTCCATGTTTATACAGAGGGCTGAGTAGGTATTTCCATGTTTATAGAGATAACTGTGTAGATATTTCCATGTTTATACATATAGCGGTGTAGATATTTCCATGTTTATACAGATCGCGGTGTAGATATTTCCATGTTTATACAGATCGCGGTGTTGATATTTCCATCTTTATTCAGATAGCGGTGTAGATATTTCCATGTTTTTACAGATATCGGTGTAGATATTTCCATGTTTACACAGATTGCGGTGTAGATATTTCCATCTTTCTACAGATGGCATTGTAGATATTTCCATGTTTATACAGATGACTGTATAGGTATTTCCATGTTTTTACAGATGGCGGTGCAGATATTTCCATGTCTTTAGAGATAGCGGTGTAGATATTTCCATGTTTGTACAGATGGCGGTGTTGATATTTCCATCTATACACAGATGGCCGTGTAGATATTTCCATGTTTATTCAGATGGCGGCGTAGATATTTCCAAGGACATGCAGATGGCGGTGTAGTTATTTCCATGTTTATACAGATAGCGGTGTAGGTATTTCCATGTTTACACAGATGGTGGTGTAGATATTTCCGTTTTTATACACATGGCGGAGTAGATACTTCCATCTTTATGGAGATGGCAGTGTAGATATTTTCGTGTTCATAGAGATGGCGGTGTAGATATTTCCATATTTATAGAGATAGCGGTGTAGATATTTCCATCTCTCTACAGATGGCAGTGTAGATATTTCCATGTTTATACAGATGGCCGTGTAGATATTTCCATATTTATACAGATGTCTGTGTAGATAATTTCATGTGTATACAGATGGTATTGTAGCTATTTCCATGTTTATACAGATGGTGGTGTAGATATTTCCATGTTTATTCAGATGACTGTGCAGATATTTCCATGTTTTTACAGATGGCAGTGTAGATATTTCAATGTTTATATAGATGGCGCTGTTGATATTTCCATGTTTATACAGATAACGGTGGAGATATTTCCATGTTTATACACATAGCGGTGTACCTATTTCCATGTTTATAGAGACAGTGGTGTAGGTATTTCCATGTTTATACAGATAGCGGTGCAGATATTTCCATGTTTACACAGATGCCTATGCAGATATTTCCATATTTATACAGAGGGCTGTGTAGATATTTCTATATTTATACAGATGGCAGTGTAGATATTTAAATGTTCCTACACATGACTGTGTAGGTATTTCCATGTTTATACAGATGTCGTTGTAGTTATTTCCATGTTTATAGAGATAGCGGTGCAGATATTTCCATGTTTATACAGATAGCGGTGTATATATTTCCATATTTATACAGATCATGGTGTAGATATTTCCATGTTTATATAGACCGCAGTGTAGATATTTCCATGTTTATAGAGATAGCAGTGTTGATATTTCCATGTTTGTACAGATGGCGGTGTTGATGTTTCCATCTATACACTGATTGCCGTGTAGGAATTTCCATGTGTATACAGATGGCATTGTAGATATTTCCATGTTTATACAGATGGTGGTGTAGTTATTTCCATGTTTACGAAGATGACTGTATAGGTATTTCCATGTTTATACATATGGCGGTGTAGATATTTCCAAGTTCATAGAGATACCGGTGTAGATATTTCCATATTTATACAGATAACGGTGTAGATATTTCCATCTTTCTACAAATGGCAGTGTAGATATTTCCATGTTTATACAGATGGCCGTGTAGATATTTCCATATTTATACAGATGTCTGTGTAGATATTTCCATGTGTATACAGATGGTATTTCAGCTATTTCCATGTTTATACAGATGGTGGTGTAGATATTTCCATGTTTATTCAGATGACTGTGTAGATATTTCCATGTTTTTACAGATGGCAGTGTAGATATTTCAATGTTTATATAGATGGCGCTGTTGATATTTCCATGTTTATACAGATAACGGTGGAGATATTTCCATGTTTATACAGAGAGCAGTGGAGATATTTCCATGTTTATACACATAGCGGTGTACATATTTCCATGTTTATAGAGACAGCAGTTTAGGTATTTCCATGTTTATACAAATAGCGGTGCAGATATTTCCATGTTTACACAGATGCCTATGCAGATATTTCCATATGTATACAGAGGGCTGTGTAGATATTTCTATATTCATACAGATGGCAGTGTAGATATTTAAATGTTCCTACACATGACTGTGTAGGTATTTCCATGTTTATACAGATGTCTTTGTAGTTATTTCCATGTTTATAGAGATAGCGGTGCAGATATTTCCATGTTTATACAGATAGCGGTGTATATATTTCCATGTTTATACAGATCATGGTGTAGATATTTCCATGTTTATACAGATACCGGTGTAGATATTTTCATGTTTATACAGACCGCAGTGTAGATATTTCCATGTTTATAGAGATAGCAGTGTAGATATTTCCATGTTTGTACAGATGGCGGTGTTGATGTTTCCATCTATACACTGATTGCCGTGTAGGTATTTCCATGTGTATACAGATGGCATTGTAGATATTTCCATGTTTATACAGATGGTGGTGTAGATATTTCCATGTTTACACAAATGACTGTATAGGTATTTCCATGTTTATACACATGGCGGTGTAGATATATCCAAGTTTATAGAGATAGCGGTGTAGATATTTCCATATTTATACAGATAACGGTGTAGAAGTTTCCATGTTTATACAGATAGCAGTGTAAATATTTCCATGTTTATACAGATCACGGTGTAGATATTTCCATGTTTATAGAGATAGCGGTGTAGATATTTCCATGTTTATACAGATAGCGGTGCAGATATTTCCATGTTTGTACAGATGGCGGTGTTGATATTTCCATCTATACACAGATGACCGTGTAGATATTTCCATGTTTATACAGATGGCGGTGCAGAAATTTCCATGGATATGTAGATGGCGGTGTAGATATTTCCATGTTTATACAGATAGTGGTGTAGTTATTTCTATGTTTATATAGATAGCGGTGTACATATTTCCATGTATGTACACATTGCTGTGTAGATATTTCCATGTTTATACAGATGGCGGTGTAGATATTTCCATGTTTATACAGATAACTTTGTAAGTATTTCCATGTTTATACATATGGCGGTGTTGATATTTCGATGTTTATAGAGATAGCAGTGGAGATATTTCCATGTTTATACAGATAGCGGTGTAGATATTTCCATGTTTATACTCATCGTGGTGTAGACATTTCCATGTTTATAGAGATGGCGGTGTAGATATTTACATGTTCATAGAGATAGCGGTGTTGATTTTTCCATGTTTATAGAGATAGCGGTGTGGATATTTCCATGTTTATACAGATAGGGGTGTAGATATTTTCCTGTTTATAGAGATGGCGGTGTAGATATTTCCATGTTTATACAGATCACGGTGTAGATATTTCCTTGTTTATACAAATAGCAGTGTAGTTATTTCCATGTTTATACAGATAGTGGTGTAGATATTTCCATGTATATACAGATGGCTGTGTAGATATTTCCATGTTTATACAGATGGCTGTGTGGATATTTCCATGTTTATACAGATGACTTTTTAGGTATTTCCATGTTTATACAGAAGGCGGTGTAGATATTTCCATGTTTATAGAGATAACTGTGTAGATATTTCCATGTTTATACAGATAGCGGTGTAGATATTTCCATGTTTATACAGATCGCGATGTAGATATTTCCATGTTTATGCAGATCGCGGTGTAGATATTTCCATGTTTATACAGATAGCGGTGTAGATATTTCCATGTTTTTACAGATATCGGTGTAGGTATTTCCATGTTTACACAGATTGCGGTGTAGATATTTCCATCTTTCTACAGATGGCATTGTAGATATTTCCATGTTTATACAGATGACTGTATAGGTATTTCCATGTTTTTACAGATGGCGGTGCAGATATTTCCATGTCTATGGAGATAGCGATGTAGATATTTCCATGTTTGTACAGATGGCGGTGTTGATATTTCCATCTATACACAGATGGCCGTGTAGATATTTCCATGTTTATTCAGATGGCGGCGTAGATATTTCCAAGGACATGCAGATGGCGGTGTGGTTATTTCCATGTTTATACAGATAGCGGTGTAGGTATTTCCATGTTTACACAGATGGTGGTGTAGATATTTCCGTGTTTATACACATGGCGGAGTAGATACTTCCATCTTTATGGAGATGGCAGTGTAGATATTTTCATGTTCATAGAGATGGCGGTGTAGATATTTCCATATTTATAGAGATAGCGGTGTAGATATTTCCAACTTTCTACAGATGGCAGTGTAGATATTTCCATGTTTATACAGATGGCCGTGTAGATATTTCCATATTTATACAGATGTCTGTGTAGATATTTCCATGTGTATACAGATGGTATTTTAGCTATTTCCATGTTTATACAGATGGTGGTGTAGATATTTCCATGTTTATTCAGATGACTGTGTAGATATTTCCATGTTTTTACAGATGGCAGTGTAGATATTTCAATGTTTATATAGATGGCGCTGTTGATATTTCCATGTTTATACAGATAACGGTGGAGATATTTCCATGTTTATACAGGTGGCGGCACAGATATTTCTATGGATATGTAGATGGCGGTGTAGATATTTGCATGTTTATACAGATAGCGGTGTAGTTATTTCCATGTTTATATAGATAGCGGTGTAGATATTTCCATGTATATGCACATAGTTCTGTAGATATTTCCATGTCTATACAGATAGCGGTGCAGATATTTCCATGTTTGTACAGATGGCGGTGTTGATATTTCCGGCTATACACAGATGACCGTGTAGATATTTCCATGTTTATACAGATGGCGGCGCAGATATTTCTATGGTTATGTAGATGGTGGTGTAGATATTTCCATGAATATACAGATAGCACTGTACTTATTTCCATGTTTATTTAGAGAGCGGTGTAGATATTTCCATGGATATACACATGGCTGTGTAGATATTTCCATGTTTATACAGACGGCAGTGAAGATATTTCCATGTTTATACAGATAACTTTGTAAGTATTTCCATGTTTATACAGAAGGCGGTGTAGATATTTCGATGTTTATAGAGATAGCAGTGGAGATATTTCCATGTTTATACAGATGCCTATGCAGATATTTCCATATTTATACAGAGGGCTGTGTAGATATTTCTATGTTTATACAGATGGCAGTGTAGATATTTCCATGTTCCTACCCATGACTGTGTAGGTATTTCCACGTTTATACAGATGGCTTTGTAGATATTTCCATGTTTATAGAGGGAATGGTGCAGATATTTCCATATTTATACAGATAGCGGTGTATATATTTCCATGTTTATACAGATCGTGGTGTAGATATTTCCATGTTTATACAGATACCGGTGTAGTTATTTCCATGTTTATACAGACCGCAGTGTAGATATTTGCATGTTTATAGAGATTGCAGTGTAGATATTTCCATGTTTGTACAGATGGCGGTGTTGATGTTTCCATCTATACACAGATTGCCGTGTAGGTATTTCCATGTGTATACACATGGCATTGTAGATATTTCCATGTTTGCACAGATGACTGTATAGGTATTTCCATGTTTATACAGATGGCAGTGAAGTTATTTCCATGTTTATACAGATAGTGGTGTAGATATTTCCATTTTTATACAGATAGCAGTGTAGATATTTCCATGGTTATACAGATGGCGTCGTAGATATTTCCATGTTTATAGAGATGGCGGTGTAGATATTTCCATGTTTATAGAGATAGCGGTGTAGATATATCCATCTTCATAGAGATAGCAGTGAGGATATTTCCATGTTTATACAGATTGCAGTGTAGATATTTCCACTTTTATAGAGATAGCGGTTTAGATATTTCATATTTATACAGATAGCGGTGTAGATATTTCCATGTTTATACAGACTGCGGTGTAGATATTTCCATGTTTACACAGAGTTCTCTGTAGATATTTCCATGTTTATACAGATGGCGGTGTAGATATTTCCATCTTTCTACAAATGGCAGTGTAGGTATTTCCATGTTTATAGAGATGGCGGTGTAGATATTTCCATGTTTATATAGATGGCAGTGTAGATATTTTCTTGTTTATGTAGATGGCATTGTAGATACCTCCATGTTTAAAGAGATGTCGGTGAGTATATTTCCATGTTGATGGAGATAGCGGTGTAGATATTTCCATGTTTCTACAGATGACTGTGCAGATATTTCCATGTTTGTACAGATGGCAGTGTAGATATTTCCATGTTTATACAGATAGCAGTGTAGATATTTTCATGTTTATACAGATTGCGGTGGAGATATGTCCATGTTTATACAGATAACAATGGAGATATTTCCATGTTTATACAGATCGCAGTGTAGATATTTCCATGTTTATACAGATAGCGGTGTAGATATTTCCATGTTTATAGAGATGGCGGTGTAGATATTTCCATGTTTATAGAGATAGCGTTGTATATATATCCATGTTCATAGAGATAGCAGTGAGGATATTTCCATGTTTATACAGATAGCAGTGTAGATATTTCCATTTTTATAGAGATCTCGGTTTAGATATTTCATATTTATACAGATAGCGGTGTAGATATTTCCATGTTTATACAGATTGCAGTGTAGATATTTCCCTGTTTATTCAGATGACTGTGTAGATATTTCCATGTTTTTACAGAAGGCAATGTAGATATTTCAATGTTTATAGAGGTGGCGCTGTAGATATTTCCATGTTTATACAGATAACGGTGGAGATATTTCCATGTTTATACAGACAGCAGTGGAGATATTTCCATGTTTATACACATAGTGGTGTACATATTTCCATAGTTATAGAGACAGCGGTGAAGGTATTTCCATGTTTATACAGATAGCGGTGCAGATATTTCCATGTTCATACAGATGCCTATGCAGATATTTCCATATTTATACAGAGGGCTGTGTAGATATTTCTATGTTTATACTGTTGGCAGTGTAGATATTTCCATGTTCCTACACATGACTGTGTAGGTATTTCCATGTTTATACAGATGGGTTTGTAGATATTTCCATGTTTATAGAGAGAGCGGTGCAGATATTTCCATGTTTATACAGATCGTGCTGTAGATATTTCCATGTTTATACAGATACCGGTGTAGTTGTTTCCATGTTTATACAGACCTCAGTGTAGATATTTGCATGTTCATGGAGATTGCAGTGTAGATATTTCAATGTTTGTACAGATGGCGGTGTTGATGTTTCCATCTATACACAGATTGCCGTGTAGGTATTTCCATGTGTATACAGATGGCATTGTAGATATTTCCATGTTTATACAGATGGTGGTGTAGATATTTCCATGTTTACACAGATGACTGTATAGGTATTTCCTTGTTTATACAGATGGTGGTGTAGATATTTCCAAGTTTATAGAGATAGCGGTGTAGATATTTCCATATTTATACAGATAACGGTGAAGAAGTTTCCATGTTTATACAGATAGCGGTATAAATATTTCCATGTTTATACAGATCACGGTGTAGATATTTCCATGTTTATAGAGATAGCGGTGTAGGTATTTCCATGTTTATACAGATAGCGGTGTAGATATTTCCATGTTTATACAGACCGCGGTGTAGATATTTCCATGTTTACACAGATAGCGTTGCAGATATTTCCATGTTTGTACAGATGGCGGTGTTGATATTTCCAGCTATACACAGATGACCGTGTAGATATTTCCATGTTTATACAGATGGCGGTGCAGATATTTCTATGGTTATGTAGATGGTGGTGTAGATATTTCCATGAATATACAGATAGCGCTGTACTTATTTCCATGTTTATTTAGAGAGCGGTGTAGATATTTCCATGGATGTACACATGGCTGTGTAGATATTTCCATGTTTATACAGATGGCAGTGTAGATATTTCCATGTTTATACAGATAACTTTGTAAGTATTTCCATGTTTATACAGAAGGCGGTGTAGATATTTCGATGTTTATAGAGATAGCAGGGGAGATATTTCCATGTTTATACAGATAGCGGTGTAGATATTTCCATGTTTATACTGATCGCGGTGTAGATATTTCCATGTTTATAGAGATGGCAGTGTAGATATTTCCATGTTCATAGAGATAGCGGTGTTGATTTTTCCATGTTTATAGAGATAGCTGTGTGGATATTTCCATGTTTATACAGATAGGGGTGTAGATATTTCCATGTTTATCAGGATGGTGATGTAGATATTTCCATGTTTATACAGATCACTGTGTAGATATTTCCATGTTTATACAGATCGCGGTGTTGATATTACCATGTTTATAGGGATAGCGGGGCAAATATTTCCACATTTATACAGATAGCGGTGTAGTTATTAGCATGTTTATACAGATAGCGGTGTAGATATTTCCATGTATAAACAGATGTCTGTGTATATATTTCCATGTTTAAACAGGTGGCGGTGTAGATATTTCCTTGTTTGTACAAATAGCAGTGTAGTTATTTCCATGTTTATACAGATCGCTGTGTCGATATTTCCATGTATATACAGATGGCTGTGTAGATATTTCCATGTTTATACACATGGCTGTGTAGATATTTCCATGTTTATACAGATGACTTTGTAGGTATTTCCATGTTTATACAGATGGCGGTGTAGGTATTTCCATGTTTATAGAGATAGCTGTGTAGATATTTCCATGTTTATACTGATCGCGGTGTAGATGTTTCCATGTTTATACAGACAGCAGTGGAGATATTTCCATGTTTATACACATAGCGGTGTACATATTTCCATGTTTATAGAGACAGCGTTGTAGGTATTTCCATGTTTATACAGGTAGCGGTGCAGATATTTCCATGTTTATTCAGATGTCTATGCAGATATTTCCATATTTATACAGAGGGCTGTGTAGATATTTCCATGTTTATACAGATGGAAGTGTAGATATTTCCAAGTTCCTACACATGACTGTGTAGGTATTTCCATGTTTATACAGATGGCTTTGTAGATATTTCCATGTTTATAGAGATAGCGGTGTAGATATTTCCATGTTTATACAGATAGCGGTGTACATATTTCCATGTTTACACAGACGGCGGTGTAGATATTTCCATGTTTATACAGATAGCGGCGCAGATATTTCCATGTTTGTAGAGATGACGGTGTTGATATTTCCATCTATACACAGATGACCGTGTAGATATTTCCATGTTTATACAGGTGGCGGCACAGATAATTCTATGGATATGTAGATGGCGGTGTAGATATTTGCATGTTTATACAGATAGCGGTGTAGTTATTTCCATGTTTATATAGATAGCGGTGTAGATATTTCCATGTATATGCACATAGTTCTGTAGATATTTCCATGTCTATACAGATAGCGGTGCAGATATTTCCATGTTTGTACAGATGGCGGTGTTGATATTTCCGGCTATACACAGATGACCGTGTAGATATTTCCATGTTTATACAGATGGCGGCGCAGATATTTCTATGGTTATGTAGATGGTGGTGTAGATATTTCCATGAATATACAGATAGCGCTGTACTTATTTCCATGTTTATTTAGAGAGCGGTGTAGATATTTCCATGGATATACACATGGCTGTGTAGATATTTCCATGTTTATACAGACGGCAGTGAAGATATTTCCATGTTTATACAGATAACTTTGTAAGTATTTCCATGTTTATACAGAAGGCGGTGTAGATATTTCGATGTTTATAGAGATAGCAGTGGAGATATTTCCATGTTTATACAGATGCCTATGCAGATATTTCCATATTTATACAGAGGGCTGTGTAGATATTTCTATGTTTATACAGATGGCAGTGTAGATATTTCCATGTTCCTACCCATGACTGTGTAGGTATTTCCACGTTTATACAGATGGCTTTGTAGATATTTCCATGTTTATAGAGGGAATGGTGCAGATATTTCCATATTTATACAGATAGCGGTGTATATATTTCCATGTTTATACAGATCGTGGTGTAGATATTTCCATGTTTATACAGATACCGGTGTAGTTATTTCCATGTTTATACAGACCGCAGTGTAGATATTTGCATGTTTATAGAGATTGCAGTGTAGATATTTCCATGTTTGTACAGATGGCGGTGTTGATGTTTCCATCTATACACAGATTGCCGTGTAGGTATTTCCATGTGTATACACATGGCATTGTAGATATTTCCATGTTTGCACAGATGACTGTATAGGTATTTCCATGTTTATACAGATGGCAGTGAAGTTATTTCCATGTTTATACAGATAGTGGTGTAGATATTTCCATTTTTATACAGATAGCGGTGTAGATATTTCCATGTTTATACAGATGGCGTCGTAGATATTTCCATGTTTATAGAGATGGCGGTGTAGATATTTCCATGTTTATAGAGATAGCGGTGTAGATATATCCATCTTCATAGAGATAGCAGTGAGGATATTTCCATGTTTATACAGATTGCAGTGTAGATATTTCCACTTTTATAGAGATAGCGGTTTAGATATTTCATATTTATACAGATAGCGGTGTAGATATTTCCATGTTTATACAGACTGCGGTGTAGATATTTCCATGTTTACACAGAGTTCTCTGTAGATATTTCCATGTTTATACAGATGGCGGTGTAGGTATTTCCATCTTTCTACAAATGGCAGTGTAGGTATTTCCATGTTTATAGAGATGGCGGTGTAGATATTTCCATGTTTATATAGATGGCAGTGTAGATATTTTCTTGTTTATGTAGATGGCATTGTAGATACCTCCATGTTTAAAGAGATGTCGGTGAGTATATTTCCATGTTGATGGAGATAGCGGTGTAGATATTTCCATGTTTCTACAGATGACTGTGCAGATATTTCCATGTTTGTACAGATGGCAGTGTAGATATTTCCATGTTTATACAGATAGCAGTGTAGATATTTTCATGTTTATACAGATTGCGGTGGAGATATGTCCATGTTTATACAGATAACAATGGAGATATTTCCATGTTTATACAGATCGCAGTGTAGATATTTCCATGTTTATACAGATAGCGGTGTAGATATTTCCATGTTTATAGAGATGGCGGTGTAGATATTTCCATGTTTATAGAGATAGCGTTGTATATATATCCATGTTCATAGAGATAGCAGTGAGGATATTTCCATGTTTATACAGATAGCAGTGTAGATATTTCCATTTTTATAGAGATCTCGGTTTAGATATTTCATATTTATACAGATAGCGGTGTAGATATTTCCATGTTTATACAGATTGCAGTGTAGATATTTCCCTGTTTATTCAGATGACTGTGTAGATATTTCCATGTTTTTACAGAAGGCAATGTAGATATTTCAATGTTTATAGAGGTGGCGCTGTAGATATTTCCATGTTTATACAGATAACGGTGGAGATATTTCCATGTTTATACAGACAGCAGTGGAGATATTTCCATGTTTATACACATAGTGGTGTACATATTTCCATAGTTATAGAGACAGCGGTGAAGTTATTTCCATGTTTATACAGATAGCGGTGCAGATATTTCCATGTTCATACAGATGCCTATGCAGATATTTCCATATTTATACAGAGGGCTGTGTAGATATTTCTATGTTTATACTGTTGGCAGTGTAGATATTTCCATGTTCCTACACATGACTGTGTAGGTATTTCCATGTTTATACAGATGGGTTTGTAGATATTTCCATGTTTATAGAGAGAGCGGTGCAGATATTTCCATGTTTATACAGATCGTGCTGTAGATATTTCCATGTTTATACAGATACCGGTGTAGTTGTTTCCATGTTTATACAGACCGCAGTGTAGATATTTGCATGTTCATGGAGATTGCAGTGTAGATATTTCAATGTTTGTACAGATGGCGGTGTTGATGTTTCCATCTATACACAGATTGCCGTGTAGGTATTTCCATGTGTATACAGATGGCATTGTAGATATTTCCATGTTTATACAGATGGTGGTGTAGATATTTCCATGTTTACACAGATGACTGTATAGGTATTTCCTTGTTTATACAGATGGTGGTGTAGATATTTCCAAGTTTATAGAGATAGCGGTGTAGATATTTCCATATTTATACAGATAACGGGAAGAAGTTTCCATGTTTATACAGATAGCGGTATAAATATTTCCATGTTTATACAGATCACGGTGTAGATATTTCCATGTTTATAGAGATAGCGGTGTAGATATTTCCATGTTTATACAGATAGCGGTGTAGATATTTCCATGTTTATACAGACCGCGGTGTAGATATTTCCATGTTTACACAGATAGCGTTGCAGATATTTCCATGTTTGTACAGATGGCGGTGTTGATATTTCCAGGTATACACAGATGACCGTGTAGATATTTCCATGTTTATACAGATGGCGGCGCAGATATTTCTATGGTTATGTAGATGATGGTGTATATATTTCCATGAATATACAGATAGCGCTGTACTTATTTCCATGTTTATTTAGAGAGCGGTGTAGATATTTCCATGGATGTACACATGGCTGTGTAGATATTTCCATGTTTATACAGATGGCAGTGTAGATATTTCCATGTTTATACAGATAACTTTGTAAGTATTTCCATGTATATACAGAAGGCGGTATAGATATTTCAATGTTTATAGAGATAGCAGGGGAGATATTTCCATGTTTATACAGATAGCGGTGTAGATATTTCCATGTTTATACTGATCGCGGTGTAGATATTTCCATGTTTATAGAGATGGCAGTGTAGATATTTCCATGTTCATAGAGATAGCGGTGTTGATTTTTCCATGTTTATAGAGATAGCTGTGTGGATATTTCCATGTTTATACAGATAGGGGTGTAGATATTTCCATGTTTATAAGGATGGTGATGTAGATATTTCCATGTTTATACAGATCACTGTGTAGATATTTCCATTTTTATACAGATCGCGGTGTTGATATTACCATGTTTATAGGGATAACGGGGCAAATATTTCCACATTTATACAGATAGCGGTGTAGTTATTAGCATGTTTATACAGGTAGCGGTGTAGATATTTCCATGTATAAACAGATGTCTGGGTATATATTTCCATGTTTAAACAGGTGGCGGTGTAGATATTTCCTTGTTTATACAAATAGCGGTGTAGTTATTTCCATGTTTACACAGATAGCTGTGTTGATATTTCCATGTATATACAGATGGCTGCGTAGATATTTCCACGTTTATACACATGGCTGTGTAGATATTTCCATGTTTATACAGATGACTTTGTAGGTATTTCCATATTTATACAGATGGCGGTGTAGGTATTTCCATGTTTATAGAGATAGCTGTGTAGATATTTCCATGTTTATACAGATAGCGGTGTAGATATTTCCATGTTTATACAGATCGCGGTGTAGATGTTTCCATGTTTATACAGACAGCTGTGGAGATATTTCCATGTTTATACACATAGCGGTGTACATATTTCCATGTTTATAGAGACAGCGGTGTAGGTATTTCCATGTTTATACAGATAGCGGTGTAGATATTTCCATGTTTATACAGATATCGGTGTAGATATTTCCATGTTTATAGAGATAGCGTAGTAGTTATTTACATGTTTATAGACATAGCGGTGTAGATATTTCCTTGTTTATATAGATGGCGTTGTAGATATTTCCATGTTTATACCGATAGCGGTGTTGGTATTTCCACGTTTATACAGGTAGCAATGTAGATATTTCCATGTTTATACAGCTCGCGGTGCAGATATTTATATCTTTATACAGATGGCATTGTAGATATTTCGTTATTCACACAGATGGCTTTGTAGATGTTTCCATGTTTATACAGATGGTGGAGTAGTTAGTTCCATGTTTATGGAGATGGCAGTGTAGATATTTTCATGTTTATAGAGATGGTGGTGTAGATATTTCCATGTTTATAGAGATAGCAGTGTAGATATTTACATGTTTATACAGATGGCTGTGTAGATATTTCCATGTGTATACAGATGGCATTGTAGATATTTCCATGTTTATACAGATGACTGTATAGGTATTTCCATGTTTTTACAGTTGGCAGTGCAGATATTTCCATGTATATAGAGATAGCGGTGTAGATATTTCGATGTTTGTACAGATGGCGGTGTTGATATTTCCATGTTTATACAGATGGCGGTGTAGATATTTCCATGGACATGCAGATGGCGGTGAAGTTATTTCCATGTTTATACAGATGGTGGTGTAGATATTTCCGTGTTTATACACATGGCAGAGTAGATACTTCCATCTTTACGGAGATGGCAGTGTAGATATTTTCATGTTTATAGAGATGGCGGTGTAGATATTTCCATATTTATAGAGATAGCGGTGTAGATATTTCCATCTTTCTACAAATGGCAGTGTAGATATTTCCATGTTTGTACAGATGGCGGTGTTGATGTTTCCATCTATACACAGATTGCCGTGTAGTTATTTCCATGTTTATACAGATGGCATTGTAGATATTTCCATGTTTATACAGATGGTGGTGTAGATATTTCCATGTTTATACAGATGACTGTATAGCTATTTCCATGTTTTTACAGATGGCATTGTAGATATTTCCATGTTTATACAGATAGCAGTGTAGGTATTTCCATGTATATACAGATTGCGGTGTAGATATTTTCATGTTTATACAGATGACTCTATAGGTATTTCCATGTTTTTACAGTTGGCATTGTAGATATTTCCATGTTTATAGAGATAGCAGTGAAGATATTTCCATGTTTATACAGATGGCGGTGTAGATATTTCCAAGTTTATAGAGATAGTGGTGTAGATATTTCCATATTTACACAGATAACGGTGTAGATATTTCCATGTTTATACATATAGCCGTGTAAATATTTCCATGTTTATACAGATCACGGTGTAGATAATTCCATGTTTATAGAGATAGCGGTGTAGATATTTCCATGTTTATACAGATAACGGTGTAGATATTTCCATGTTTATACAGACCGCGGTGCAAATATTTCCATGTTGATACAGATAGCATTGCAGATATTTCCATGTTTGTACAGATGGCGGTGTAGATATTTCGATGTTTATAGAGATAGCAGTGGAGATATTTCCATGTTTATACAGATAGAGGTGTAGATATTTCCATGTTTATACTGATCGCGGTGTAGGTATTTCCAAGTTTATAGAGATGGCGGTGTAGATATTTCCATGTTCATAGAGATAGGGGTGTTGATTTTTCCATGTTTATACACATAGCGCTGTGGATATTTCCTTGTTTATACA